>NC_056746.1:161742652-161757652 GCF_019279795.1 Protopterus annectens | reverse complement strand
GCTAGTTTAAAAAACTGGTATAACTGGTGGAACAATCAGAAAAGACAGAATTAAATTACATTATTTTATGAATTTAATACCCCCGAGGTTACTCACTCTTGGGTTTTCAATGTTAGATTTTGTTATGACGTGATATTAACTAATATTATGTAATTTTTATGAGTGGGTCATGTGATGCATTAGCATATAAAAGAGTGATGATGACTATTCCTAATGCTCTGAAGAAGTCTTAAATGTTTTTTGCATGAAAATGCTTAATGTTATTAAATTCGGATACATTTTAGAGCTGGTTGGTCATGGCTTTTTACGCAGATTGCGTTGCTCTTTCCAGCAAAACAGTGTAGTCGTCTTACTTCAAGGTGGTGCAACTCTAGAGTTATTAAAATACGCTAACAGGTGAGTGGTAACACAGTACTGATAACAGGTTATGCACGAGACATAGTCCAATGCAAATAATACGTTTCGGTGTCAATTTAGAAGGAGCATTCATTCAATACCTTAAATTAGGTTATTGCATATTGTCAGTGAAATATCCTTCTTAGTCTTCTTTCTGGCTAGGAGCTATAACTGCTTGCAAATGTCAGACCAAGGTTCCTGGACTGCAATATCGAATGTATGAGTTAATGAAATAGAATGGCGCATAGAAGGGGTTACCTTGTTGGTAACTTCTTTCATGTTGATTTTGCTCCATCATAAGATGAATAGCTTTTATGTAGCATCAGGTAACTAAGTATCTGCAATTCATATTTATAGCACTTATTTTGCAGTTGATCAAATTCAGCCTTTTGTAATATATCCAACCAGGCAATTCAAGTTCTACTATGTGTATGCAAATTGTTGAAGTTGACTCCTGTGTGTTTGTTACGGGAAGTATACAAAAAACACATGATAAGCTTTTTTATAAACAGTACATTTTGAGACGGTCATCATGGGTTAGAATGCAGACTTTCTGAGAGCCAGCTTCAAGACCAATTACTATGTGCATGCCAATGAATCGGTCTCTCCTATTAGAAGACAAGAGGTCCTAATGGTCACTCACCTTCACTTCTACCTGCTCAAAACTCCATTTCTTTTCTTCCTAATGTTTACTGAACCCACCAGTCCCAAATATTAATGGTTTCCCTTTTAAAAATCTAAAAGCATAGCTCTAAGTATGACTCACTTTCAATTTATACATACCTTACTGGACATGATTTCCTCTGCATGTACATACCGGACATGAATTCCTCTTCAAGTACTAACCGGACATGACATCCTCTGCATGTACATACCAGACACTCTGCATGTACAAAACAGACATGACATCATCTACATGTACATACCAGACACGACATCCTCTGCATGTACATACTGTACATGACATCCTCTGTATGTACATACCAGACATGATATCCTCTGTATGTACATACCGTACATGACATCCTCTGCATGTACAAACCAGACATGAATCATCTGCGTGTACATAACAGGCATGATTTCCTCTGCATGTACATACCAGACACTCTGCATGTACATACCATACATGATTTCCTCTGCATGTACATACCGTACATGACATCCTCTGCGTGTACATACTGGACATGACGTCCTTTGCATGTACATACCGGACACGACTTCCTCTCTATGTACATACTGGACACTCTGCATGTACATACCAGACATGACTTCCTCTGCATTTACATATAAGACAAGACATGCTCTGCTATAATACATCCAGTCCCAACTTAAAGCACAGCCGCTCCAGCCAGTATAATAACAGCTACGTAAGTGACCTAGCATTACCATAACTAACCATCCATCATGCAACCAATTTTAAACCTCTACTCATCTGGCAGTTTATATTGCAAGAAGATCACTCTCATACCACTTTATGGCATAAAACACATGTCTTGTTTTAGTCAATATCCTCAAATGCACATTATAATCACAGCCATGGTCACTACCAGCCTTACTTTCAAAATATAATGCACTGTTGCAGCAAAGACAAAAATCCTGTAATTATCACATGCACCTATCATTTTCCATTTTTGAAATCAAACCACTCTCTGAAATTCATCGTCAGAACTTTTCACTGCTATAATGGACTTCACCATTGAAATTTCTCATTGTCGTGGTCAAATCACTTCCCTTTTTGTCTTATCAACCATCGATGGACCTATTATTAGCATTTACCAACTCCTAAGTTTCAAACATAAATAAATAAACATAAAGTCATTAACAGCTATATACTTCATAAAAAAACAGCAAGAGGACAGCCTAGCACGAGGCTTCAAAAGGAAACCAGAAATCATCCGCGTGACTGATGTCATTACCCAACTAACACCCTCAGCTTCAGCATATCGAATAATTTAATAATTTAATGCCCCTACAAGAACTGACAAACATGCAGTACAAGAAAGAGTATTTAACTTACATCTAATCTAAGAGAGTTTAACACAACTGTTAATAACTATAAGAAATGCTAAGCAACCACAGTGCCTAGTTTGTCATGAATACGTTAAACAGAGACTCTGAATTAACAAATAATTATAAGAAAGAAAGTTTAAAAAACCAATTTTGAATCTTATAACTCGTCTTAAAACTTCCCAGTAACCTGCGCTAGAACAGGTCCTGGCCATTAGTGAAACTGCAAACTGCAATCAAGTGTTGTTAATTCAGCACCCAGTAACCTGACTCATAATAACTTATTAGGCTGGAAATTTTGCATTTTTGGTGAAAACTGAATTTTTCATTACTGGCTACCTGCTCCCAAACAATATTTTTAACATTAAAAGTTAAGCACGTGTGACAGTTAGTGATAATTCTTAAGAAATACATGGTTAGTGTTCATTTATTTACTGGAATTTCTTTGACACTGCCCAAGAGTACATGATCAAAATATAAAATTACAAGCTAAACAGATTAAACAGCATTGTATATAGAGGCATGTAATAACATTTAATTCCATATAAACAGTAGCAGATGGGAAATATGCCAATATGATAAATTCTAAATTCCTGATATGTATGTTTCAAGGTAATAATAATAATAATAGTTTTGTCTTCTTTAACAGAGTTCAACTTGTGGTTAACTTTTTTTCATTGGTTACTAAGCCATCTTCCGAAGATACCTTACTGCCTTCCATATTATTAGTTTCTTTTGTGCTATTTTCTTTATAAACACATGATAAAAGTATTACAGATATGTCTATCAATCCTGAAGCAATTGCATGGGCATGAAAGTTCCATATTTCTGATTCTTCATACTCCCTGTTTATAATATGTTGAATCAGATTAACCTGCCCCCCCCATGATGTAATTATAGCTGTTGCATATTACTCTGGTTACTAATTTTAAGCTTAGAATGTGCCCCTTTTTACCAACAGGTAAGCATTGCAGCAACCTTTTATTAGGAAGCCTCACTTTGAAAGTACAACTGAATCGAAATGCATTATGAGACTATAGCTGGAACAGTTCTTTCATCAAAGCCTGAGTTGCTTCCTCCTGCTTATTCAACATGTATGCACTGACTGAGTCATGCATGTGTTTCTGCTTAATTACTCCTCAAGGTCTGCATTTTCCAAGGATGTTATACAGTGGGCTGTCCAAAGTGACTCTCCACTCCAAGATCAATAAATGGGTAAACCGTGCTCTGCTTTTGTGATGTGTTAGGCGAATCTAACCACACTGACTAAAGCTGAGTAATACACATAAAAGTTCTGCCATGTATATTTAAGCAATAACCAATGCCTGGGTGTGGGTAATGCTGGATTTACCCATGATTGGTGTGGTTTGGTCATTAGGGCAAAGCCTGAGTGGCCAAACAAAGACAACTGTGGGTAAATCCAGCATTACCCACACCCAGAAGTGGGTTATTGCTATTATACAATGACATTGTTTAAGAAATAAATACTTACTTTTCTTAAATAATGGCATTGTATAATGCCTCTGTGCTGCCGTTCCACAGCTGTCCAGTATCCTAGAGCAGTTCTGATGTACTGCGCATGTGTATGCTTACACAGTACATCAGAGATGTGTGTAGAGGAAGCAACGGAGAAAGGAAGATCTTCATTGCTTTTTTAAAGTTGTCTCGCAATGTTAAACAAGTTTAACATAGCAAGATATCTTTAAAAAAAGTGACGGCAAAAGGAAGATCTCTGTTCCCTTTTTTAAAGCTGTCTTGCTATGTTAAATGAGTTTAACATAGTGAGACAGCTTTAAAAAAAGCAACGGAGAAAGGAAGATCTCCGTTGCTTTTTTTAAGATACTTCGCTATGTTAAACTCATTTAACATAGTGAGATTACAGCAACGGAGCTCTTCCATTCTCCATTGCTGCCTAACACAAAAAAAATAAAGACTTATACTAATGGAAAAAGTCCAGGTGACCGGACCTTTTTCCATTAGTATAAGTCGGATTTACAACAGGCACGCTGTCCAATCAGCATGCACGTTTTAGAATATTAATGGGGGGGGGTCATTGTATAATAGGAATTAAACAATATCTACAAAGCTTGGGTAGGTGTTTTCCCAGGACAGTGAGGTGGAGTAAGGCTCCATCTTTATGGCCTGCAGCAAGGTTAGCAAGATATAATATTAGTAAATTCAAACAACTCTTTAAAATGTTGGTACTTTTGTACATATAATCAGTCTTGTCAGGAAATATAAGATCAATATCAGGGTAGAAAGAAATCATTACCCAAAGTTTATTCACAGTCGTTCTGATTTGTTCCACATCATAGTTGTATAGACAGTACATGTCATAACCATCATATGCAAACAAAACTCATGAAGAAAAACTGTATTAATTAAAGAGGTAAAGAGTGACAGAAAATAACAAGCCTTAACATGCTTTCTGATGTATAATGTACACTTATTCATACATGTACTGATACCAGAATAAATGGATTAGGGGAACTTGTTGGTATTTTACAACCTCTATAATGGGTACACCTATTAAAATCACTGAACTAACATTGAGTTCTGACTGTCATCAGTCATATACAAGTCAGTTGCATCTCGTAGACTAAAAAATTAACACAACAGTACAAAGACATATACCATATGTAAGAAAGTACTCTGACATGAAGTATATGCTTCTGTTATATCTTCCACAGTGTCTAAGCAAACACAGTTGTCCCAAAATGAAAATCAGAAGTCCAGAGAAAACAGGCTTATTATATATTTTTCATCAGGATGACCATTGAGAAACCAATTGTGTGGACAGTATGACAGCTGACCATGGTAATGAAGACTGGAAAAAATACATTCATTGAAACATCAGTTAATCTGATTGTGAGCAAAGATTTGATCTGAAGTAAAGAGAAAATCGCATCCCTGTTATCTTTCTAAAATAGTATATTTTATATGTTCAAAAAAAGGGAGGCAGAATACATTTGGGTATATACATCATAAATATTACTTATTTTTTATTTATTGCCTTTGATTACTGGAAAAGTCCATCTCGGCAATAAAACCTCATTACTGCAGAGGCTGGCAAGTTTGACAAAGCAGATAGTTTTCTGTGTTTTTAATGAGCATCTTCATAGTTGGTACAGACATTTCAAATTTGGGGCTTTAGCAGCATCAGAAAAAACACCACAAAACAAAACAAAAAAAAAAAAACAGATGACTTCCTGGATGGTAGCCTGAATGCAGTTGGATCTTATATTTAAAATTAACAACAGGAGGTTCTAATAATCAGTAAGCAAAGACAATAAAAATAATATTTTAAAATGTCAGAGCATGACACTGAATACTTAATTTATTTGGGTCCAGACATGAGCTGACCAATGTTCATAATGGACAGAGAATGATACCCCCCCAAGCATGTCATTAAATAAGCAAAAGAAGATGATATACACCAATATATTACAATTCACCTTGCTGCTGTCTACATAAATAATATCATTCATATCATGACTCAAATGTTATGTGCGTTCATTCAAAACCTTATTAGAAAGGAGACCTTGTACTCCTGCTGACAAGGGTTGTTGTCAAATACAAAAGTGATTTAACAGAATATCCACATGGGAAGGTAATACTAATGCTGTACAGATATAGCAAATATAGACATCCTGAGTAATGTGCAAGCCATTTGAAAGGTTACATGATTATAAAACAATGTAAAGAAAGCAGGCCTTCTGAAAGATTTAACCACCTACATAAAAGGAAACTGACAGCAATATTTAAATGATTGGCAACGCAGGTTAAAGAATTTAAGGCTATGATTTGATTTTTTTTCAGCTAATCTGCTTTCAAGTTGATTGATGCTGAGCTGTCAGACTCCTGCCCAAACACTGTATGCATCGTTTATAATCATGAAAGATATTTAGCACTCAGCAGTACAGTTCCAAATTGTGCAACATTCTCCTTGTTTAGTTATTAATCATCTGCTGATGCACTTAAAGACTACAAACTAACAAGTGCATGTTAAGAAGGGTCACTTTTGCAAGTGGTCTTTATCTCATTACCTTCAGCTATTCCATTAGACTCCAAACGACCTGTTGCACAGTCATAAAAAATGGCTGCCTTATGCTGATGACATTTTAGCAGATGCAGACGATGAGCAAATGTTTTCTGACTAATCTCTCTTATAGGTTCATAGATTAGTACTAGGCTAACTGTCCTTGTGGACCAATTTAAGCCTAGCTAATTACCCCATGTGAGAATCAAACCCTACACCTTTTGTTTATAAGGTAAACACCTTAACCATTATGCCAACCTCCCTCCTTCTCTTTTTCTTCTCATTTTTCTTTGTTACTAATCATGAGAATGGTTCCCTTTTCAGAGCTAATATGTTTCACTTCTTGGGCATACAAGAAAACTATCTGGTTTTCACCCTTGCTCATTCTTCTGATAGATGGATCCCAAGAGAAGGACCATCCTTTCTGTTATAGGTAGCTTGCCCATTGCTAAACCTAAGGGCATTGTGGGTATTAACTATAATGCAGATAAGTGTAAAAGTATATTTCATCTGTCACACTGTCCTCCTCACCTGACATGAGTAACGTCTTCACACAAGCCCAGGCACAGGTAATTGTAAGGTCAAAGGTCAACACATGGCCACCTTCCTTGAGCTGCCCTGTCATAAGTACTCAGTATCAGTAATGCCCCCATAGCTGATCTTCTTAAATTCAATATTTTATTTTATTTTATGTATTTTTATTTGTTTTCAAAGGGCCACTGATCTCCATGGACGTTTTTTAGACTCAGCCTGGGAGTGACCAAAAAGTCATCCAGTAAGGCAATGGAGGCTTCTATAATTGGAGCTTGGAGCACTGGACCACAAATAATAAATCTGCAATAGTGGGGCTGCTGCAGTGTTTGTGGATCAGTAACCACTTATTTTTCATTTCCTAATAATAGAAGGATATCTGTGTTCTAACTCCATACTCGGCATTTGGGCCCGTGTTTCATTCCTAATAGTGCAGTACAGTCAGAGTGCTATACAGATGATATTCCATCCTTCAAATAAAATTTTAAACCAAGATCTCATCTGCCAGAGCATATGGCAGCTCATGAAGTGGTAAAGATTCTTGGCTATTTAATCAAGATAGGGTAGGAACATTTATCCAACATGCTAACCAAGTTTTAAGCATTTATTTCAAATGTAATCCAAGCTCATGTGCACTTGCCCAAGAAAGAGTGGGGAAATCTATACAGTGCACTAATTAAATTAATATCATCTGTTGCAAACATAATCCTGGCTCAGTACTGGAGAACATCTAGGAAGGATTGATGTACTTACCTAAATATAAACAAAATGTATTGCTATCCATAGATATAATACTGGTCACTGTAGATCACTTTATCAACTTCAGCTTGACTGTGAGCAAGAGACTGAATTAGCTTATGATGACAGCACTGCACATGTGGGGCAAATCTTCCCATACCCCCCCTCCCCCACATAGGGGGTTGCCCCACTACATCCCTCTAATATAACAACTTTTGTATTCAGTGAACCTTGGGGGTAAACTTTTAATGCTTTCTTTAAAATCTTGTTCAATATGCTAGGTATGATCTACAG
Organism: Protopterus annectens; assembly: GCF_019279795.1. NCBI lineage: Eukaryota > Metazoa > Chordata > Ceratodontiformes > Protopteridae > Protopterus > Protopterus annectens. Next base: position 161,749,647 of record NC_056746.1, on the reverse strand, counting down.
ATTTTGACAAAGGAGTCTACAATGGAGCAATACATAGTGTTTGTATTTCAGCTGGCAGGAGAAATCTGATGACATAGTTTACCGCAGATGCATCATTGTCTGAAAGTTCTGAAAAATACATGATGACTCAAATATAAACAAATGTAGGCTTTAAAATTCTTCTGAGCATGCAATAATAACTGCATGTGCACTAGTCTAAGGTCACGTGCACAGTATTAGAGATGCAACATAACATCAGCATATGAACACAGGATGCCTTATTTCTCTACTGCCATGGATGCAAATGGAGTGTCATCACAAGTATGACACTATATTCTGTGCCACTACAAATGCCACATTTAACATGCAGTTCTGAATGGAGAGATGAAAAATCACCAAGCAAAGTAGAGTAGTATTGCTAGAACTGAATTCATCCTCAAGTCTTGAAGATTACCTTCATGAGGTGGACCACGTTTTTCACAAAATCTCACCAAGACAATATTGATATATAGACTGTATTTTATATAGCATATATCATGGACAGAAGTATATTAAAAAATAAAAAAGATAGGTGGATGCAGAAGACCCAGGATAAAAAGTACCTAATCCTGGTATGCACAACGGTGCCAGTACTGGAAAAAATTACAGTGAAGATTCCTGAAGACATGGAAACATTCCTACAATGGGGCTAGACCAGGCTCCGGGAGACTACCCCTACCCCTAACCCCCATTGTAGAAGGAAGTAGTAGTCCACAAAAATCATAAAAACTGATAGGCCAAAAAATAGATGATAGAGTGCTCGACTGAGATAGGAAAGAAAATATGTAGTGTTACTATTATGCAAGAAGCCAAGAATTTCCAGACAGAACATATACAAAAAGACTAAGAGGGAAATTACAGGAAAGAAAAATACTTGCATAAAAAAACTGTCAGAAGCTTCAAATACAAATTTGTGTTCAGTAATACAATAGTTTCATGAAAAATATATAGACCATGAAACTTTGGGCCATTTGGAAAAAGAAGCTACTGTGGTTCATAGGTTCATAGGTTAGTACTAAGCTAACTGCCCTTGCGAGCCATTTTAAGCCCAGCCAGTTATCCCTTGTGAGACTCAAACCATGCACCTTGTGTTTGTAAGGCAAACACCTTAACCATTAGGCCACCCTCCCAACCCCCACTGTGGAAGTGCAAAAATATAAAGAACAAAATCTAGAGATTTGTGAAAGGAATAAAAAAGATATACGGACATCAGTAAAGTAGAAGAAAAAAAAATAAACAAATAGAAGCTGAAGTTAGGGAATACCTGCAAAGTGAAGGATTTAATGTCAAATGTTTAACCCAGTTTATATCACAGGATGATGGAACAACAAGTCCCCCAATTAAGGAGAAACAGGAGGAGCAGGCAACTTCTGAAGAAGAAATATGGACATGGGAAAGAAAAAGAGATTTAATATGGCACAATAGCTATGCAAAGGAGAAAACAAAACTAAACAATACAAGAAGAGCAGCACCAAAGATATCTGAAGAGAAATACAGGCAAAGGCATCTGAATGTGAAAAGTTTTACAATACAAAAAAAAAAAAAAAGAGGATTAGTAATGGATAAGTTAAAGAAATAGAAACTGAGGTTATGGAGTACCTGTCAAATGAAGGATTTAGTGCAGAAAATCAAACTTGACGATTGGATGGGAGATAGGAAATTCACCCCGGGGATCACGTCAGTCACCCTGCTAGACCGGGGTCCAGGAAAGTAAATATTGTAGGAAGAAATATCCATGGAATTGTTATGGCTAGGCATGTATAGCCCCTAGGGCCTATAGCCTAGTACCAACCTGTGAACCTATGAACCAAAAAACAAAATAAACAATATAAGATAAAGGATAAGATGAGAAGATAAGAAATGTGGAAAATTCACCGATATAGTTCCAAGTATAGAAAATTCTTGGAACAACCTCATGTTGATCAGGATCAAACTCAAGAATGGTTAAGGAGAGGTGAATTTAAACCAAAAGATGAAAGGTAATATTGGAAGCCCAGGAAAGTGGATTATACACGTTGGCTTACAAAATCTAATGAACATGTGAGAGAAATAGACAAATGTAGGTTTTGTAAAACAGAACTGGAAACAGTTGCACATCTTGTTGCTGGTTGTGATATACTAATGGCAGAAGGACTGTACAGTAAAAGGCATAATAATGTGGATAGACTGTTGCACTGGGACTCTGCAAACATAATACTGAAGTAGATGAGAAGCGCTGGAAACATGAGCCACAAAGCATTACAGAAAATGATGAAGTTTACATCACATGGGATCACCCATTACCATCAGTTTAAAAAACATATACAAGAAAATCAGATACAGCAGCCCATGAAAAGAAGACAAAAGTAGCATCGATCACTGAAATTACTACACCCACTGAATACAGTGTCTTACTCAGGGAGAGACACAAAGTCATAAAATACCAGGATTTGCAAGCAGAAAAGAGGGCAATGTGGAAGGATACCCAGAGAGTTCCAATAGTAATAGGAGCACTGAGTCTTATAAAAAATAATTTATTATCGTACTTAGATATGTTACAGATACTTGTAATGCAATATGAATTGCAGAAGTAGTCAATACTGGGCACATTGCGGGTGCTGCAAAGACCACTTCTGGCTACCATCAAAGATTGAAACAATACTAATTTTATGAACTTTAATCATACGGTGACATATGTGATGATATGAGGTAAAGCATGTGTAATGTATACCAGCCACCATGACTGGGATGGTGGAAAGAAAGCAAGCAAGTAGGGATGTTTGAGGATAGCCATTTAGATGTCTTGACGGGGAATGATTTTGATAATGCAGTACCTTGTATACATGCAGTTACACCCAGTCAGGCTTGAAGACAGACATGTGGGTCTAGAGGAGACCCAGACAGACCCCACACCTGAAGATGGGGCTGGTGATGTGGCTGTTTCAGGCAGGGAGCTACCCTGTAGCAGTGAGCCTGAAGGTGATCCACAGCTGCTGATACGTACTGTCGTTCCCTTGGATAGGGTAACTGGAAGGGCAGAGCTGAGTGGTAGTACCCAGGCTGACAATGAGGCACTGCTGTCAGAAGATACCAGACTTCCTGTGGAAGGGGAGCTGGGAAGAATCACAAAGGTAGTTGAGACAGACTCAGTTCTTGGACCCTACATTACAAGGCTTGAGGGAGGTAGCTAAGGAGGCACCTGATTCTCAAGAAAAGGGGAATCTGTATACTGGAAGATAGAGTTATTGTCTAGAAAGTGGACCTTTGAGGGAGGGCAAGAGATAGAAGGAAAGGTAATATAGCAGTTGGTAGGGCCCAAAGCATACCATCTGGCACTTCTAGCCATAGCCCATGACATTTCTTTTGCAGGTCATATGGGCATAAATCACACCAAGAGACATATTATGCAAAACCTTTATTGCTCTGGGACTGCAAGGGATATGAGAGGCTAATGCAGAACCTGTGAGCAGTGCCAAAAAGTAGGCAAGGCAGGATACAAGGTCAAAGCTCCTTTGATGCCTTTCCCTGTGATTGAGGAGACATTTCAGAGGGTAGTTATGGCTACTGTGCAGCCTCTGAGTACCCCAATTTCCACAGAAAAGAAATATATCTTAGTGGTAGTAGATTATGCTACTAGATACCCTGATGCAGTGGCTCTGTCCTCCATCAAGGCACAGAAGGTGGCAAATGATTTGTTAGATATTTTCAGCAGGGTAGGATACTCAAGAGAAATACTGATTGACAGAGGTGCCAATTTCATGTCAGACCTGCTGGCTTGTCTATGGGAGCACAATGGGTGAAGCACCTAAGGACCCCACCACCACCCCCCAGACTAATAGACTTGTGTAGTGGTTAAACTCTACACTAAAGACCATGATAAGGGCATTTGCAGACAAGTTTAAAAGAGAGTGAGACAAATATTTGCCCCATCTGCTGTTTGCATTCAGAGCGGTATCCCAAGAATCCACAGGTTTTTCACCCTTGATGTTGCTGTATGGGCATAGGGTGAGGGGGCCCTTGGATTTGATTTGAATGGAGGCAGAGATGCAATGTCTGTGAAAAGCCTTCCTGCAGGAAGGGTAAAAGTGCTGGAATTGTTTTATGGCTTCCAGATGCTGTATTAAAACTTAGCAACGTTTTGTGTGTGTATTGTGACACCTCTGTGCCAGTTCCTGGCTCAACTGCTAGTGAGGGGGCAGTGTGGGAACCACAGTGTCAGGTGACCATATGTGATGTCATTCTGTAGCTGGCACTGAAATTATATTTGAATACTAATGAGAGATGTGATAGATCCACTTTGTTATTAGACCTGACAAGAGACACTAATCTAATTTCATCTTGCCTTGCTTTAGTAAGTAACTATGGAACAGTAATTCTTCAGTCAGGTAGAAAATATAGTGAGATGAGCTAAATATTGCTTTTTCTGTATCTGAGTTTTTCCATCTGTGTTGTTTTTTATATTTCTTGTGAATTGAAACTCTGGTGTTTATTGCAAATAGATATTCAGTATTTTCATGTTTTTTTTTTTTATTTATTATTAAATATATTATACCTTTCATTGTGGCTGGTCGTTTAGAAAATATTTAACTTTTGAGGGCACTTGCATTTATTTAGTGGCACTATGGCTCCACATTCCTGAAAGTCTTGCTGCTTAGTCAAACATTACCATTTGCACAAGTATTAACTTTAATAAGTATAATTGGGTACCCTGGTAGAGTAGTTGGCTTTGGGTGTTCTGGTGGCAGTGTATCTACCTTATAGTCTGGATGGAGGTGGCAAAGAGGGTAAGCTGTGCCACCCTTTCCCAGGGGTGTGTGTGTGTGTGTGTGTGTGTGTGTGTGTGTGTGTGTGTGTGTGTGTGTGTGTGTGCGTGTGTGTGTACGCATGTGTGTGTGTATCAGTGTGAAAATCAAATGTCAAAGAGAGTGTGTGTGTGTGTCAGCTATGTGGAACAGGGACACTGAAAGCACTGCTTTCACAGATAGGGCGGTGAAGGACTTGGCTTGGAACACCCGGCTAAGTACACAACTCTCTAGCTGTGTCAGTGTGAAGACTTACTTGGGGCCTGAAAAGAAAGCCCAGCCCCAGGACTGGAGTGTGCATTCCCTGTCTGCTATTAAGGGAAATTGTACTTAGTGCAGAGAGCTGCATCTGAAAACACTGTTGGTGTTTATTTTTCTTAATGAATGTTCCACATCAGTGTCAGTGGTGAGGACTGATGCTCCTTGATCACTGCCCCAGAGGAGGGATGTCAAAACATAGGAATAGGTTCCATTCCCATCATGGTATTAGAAACCCAAAATATTTGCAGAAATTAAAAAAAAGATGTGAGCATCAGCACTTGAAAACAGTATGCCTTATTTCTGTATTGCAGTGTCTACAAATGGAGCATCATTGTCATCAGTATGACACTGCATTCTGTCACAAACACCAAGCGTTCCAGTAAGTGTAACAAATAAGCAGAAAACTGGAGTAGTAAAACAGTGATTTATTCGGGCAAAGCAGGACAGCTTGTAAAATAAACGCTCCACAAAACAAAATCATGCGTTTTCGTCCGAGCACCTCCTAGACTTCATCAGATAAAGACAGGTGCCATAGCAACCCTTATATATAAAATTAAACAATCAGTTAGCCAATCAAAATGTTAATACATCAAATTAATCATAATTAAAGAAAAAGTATCGTGAACACAATAACTTGAATGAATCACATAACCAGATATCAATGTTACATATCACAAGGATTACTTACAAAATTTAAAAACACCATGTGTAATGTTTATTTACTTTTCAACAATGCATATAGAAGAAGAAAAAAAAAAGGAATTAAGAAGTTTATATCTACAAACAGCTATAGGTGAGTGTTATATATATCTTTTACATTCAGATTATAATAAATCATACCTAAAGCAAAACAACTAATCTTATTTACATTATGTACATAGATGCTTTCATAGTTTAATAGCATAGAACAGGTTATCTTCATATGATTCCTCTGGATGAAGTCTTATATGTCACTACCTATATTTGAGTTTATGTCTGCATGATGAAGTGGGATTTCTTGAGCATGCTGTATTAAATCTATGATTGGTAGTTTATGCAAGTATAATGTTAAAGATCTGATCCCAGCATTTGTAGTGTTTGGAATTTTGGGTTCCTTTGCTTATTATGAGTTTATGGGCTAGTATATGTTTAATTGCCAACATTCTGAAGCTCTCCCAAGAGTTCTTGTTCGGATTAAGCCAGTTGGTAGCTATACATAGTTTCATTAAGAGGAAAATATTGATTAGAATGGTTGCTTGGTTTTTAGGTATATTATCTGGGAGAATGTGTAAAATCATAAATTCCCAGGTGAGTGATATCAGCTGTTTTAAACATGGTGTTTTTAATTTTTTTTTTAAGTAATCCTTGTGATATGTAACATTGATATCTGGTTATGTGATTCATTCAAGTTATTGTGTTCAAGATACTTTTCCTTTAATTATGATTAATTTGATGTATTAACATTTTGATTGGCTAACTGATTGTTTAGTTTTATATATAAGGGTTGCTATGGCACCTGTCTTTATCTGATGAAGTCTGGGAGGTGCTTGGACGAAAACGCATGAGTTTGTTTTGTGGAGCGTTTATTTTACAAGTTGTCCTGCTTTACCTGAATAAATAATTGTTTTACCACTCCAGTTGCAGTTTTCTGCTTATTTGTTACACTGCATTCTGTGCCACTCCAAATGCCACATTTAACATAAAGTTATTCAGTGTATTTGCAGGCATGTTTTCTGAATAGTGCATTTCTCATACCTGTCTGTGCAAGTATCAGGTGCAAGAAAATAATTTATAGTTAGCAAATAACCACAGAACCATGTGTTACAAACACAGAGTCATGTGTCACAGTCCCAGAGTTATGTGATACAGTCACAAAATCATGTGCTACAATCACAGAACTATGTGCTACATTCAAAGAACTATGCATTACAGTCACAGAACTATATTTTACAATCA
>NC_056746.1:161655152-161737652 GCF_019279795.1 Protopterus annectens | reverse complement strand
ACAGACAGGCAGACAGATTTATCAGTAAATCTTGACCACAAAACCCATGACAGGCATGTCTGAATAGTGATACTGTTTGAAAAAGGGTTATTAATAATGTAATAACCCAATCATTTGAACACTCATATATAAAAACTGTAGAACAGAGCATGAGTATGTAACTTTAAGAAGCATTTCCATATTTAGGCATGTGCATATAAATAGTGAGCACGTGCAGGCAGCAGTGCCATTTTGTGAGAACAGCCATTGTGTTAACACATATCAGTGTGATAGCCGCATTCCTGATGTGTTTGTGTGTAATAAAGCTGCTTGATCTGAACCCACAACTGTTCATCTGTTTTATCCTGACTGGACAAGCGACATGGTGTCAGAAATGGGATTGAGAGTGCAACTTTTTTAAGCCATGAGGTGCTGAGTTGACAATTAAGGTATATTGAGCAGGTTGGGTGATAACAGTGCTTAAATGATCAAATAGGACCAGAAACAAAATTCAGGTAAACAAAACTTGCACAAATTATTTATTTTGCAAATAAAATTAAACGGAGCACTCGTAAGGCACAAAAAGCATTATTAATCAAACGAAAAGTACAAAACACATTATTAATTAAATGAAATGTTTGAAACTATGATATTTGATAAAACTATCAGAAATACTTATATGGGGCTCAGAATTACATTTGGTTTGCATAACGAGCATGTTTAAAGTAAAATGACCACAAGAAAAGTATAATGAGCATGATAAGAGGTTAAATAGGCGTAACAAGTACGATAAAAGGCAAAATAAGCTTAGAGAGCAAGGGGACTTAATTGTTTTTAGTAAAAGACCATGTTTTAGGCATAAGCTACTATTTCGTATTGACTAAAGACAATCAAAACATAACTAGAGTAGTTCAAAGTATCTCATAGTGTGCAAAGTGTTTGCAGAGTGTGTGCTTTATTACAATTATTTTGCAAAGTACAGTCAAAGTACTGCCATTTCAAAAAGGTTTCTTGTGCTATGTACATTTATTCTCAGAGTCCCACCACTTCAAAATGTTTATTACACTGTATAGCATATCGCTCAAACTCTTATAACAAGATATCTGGACAAAGCCATAAATAAAAGTGGTACAAAGGCCCAAAAAAGGGAAAATTTCTAAATATTGCTCTTATAAACTTAGAAAATTGATAGAATAACAGGTTTTGCATTAGCATGAATTTTCTAAAGGGTATGAAGTCTGAAACTCAAATGTATGTCATTATATTCTAACTTTAGTCTCTAATGATTTGCCACTAATGTGTCAGAAAACCACAACTTTGTGAAAAATGGACCACAAATATGAGGCAAGACTCTGGACAGTCTGTGAAAATCTTTACAGTTGAGAGGTATGCTGTAAAGAGTTATTTTGCAAAGTACAGCCATTTTGAAAGGTTCTTGTGCAGTATACAGTTTATTTGCAAAGAGCATTCATTTTGAAGTGTTCTTACTCTGAGCTTCTTCTGCTGTGTACAGTTTGTTCACAAACTACAATTATTTCAAAGTATTTCTTACACTGATGAGGAGTGAGTTTACAAAGTACAGTGATTTTTTTAAAGTGTTATTGTGCTACTGAGACTTATTTGGCAAAGTCAAATGCAGTTATTTCAAAGAGTCTGTTGTGTCATTGCTCATAATTTCAGACACCTTCACTACTGTGTATTGATATGGCAGAGGCATTTCGCAGACCCTGTCCACTTGTGTTTGATTATAATTTTGCAGAGAATTGGAGAGGATTTGATCAGGAATACAATATTTTCATACACACAGCTTTTTCTGACACAGATACACTTACAAGGGCATTCATTTTGCTTAACTTAGCTGGGTCAGATGCCATTGAAAGAAAGTGTTCATTTGTGTATGCACCAGCAGTGTATGCAGGAGAGGGAGAAACTACCATATTGTTGTATCAGCTGAATCAAAAGAAGACCCTGAGTGCTTGAAATGTAAATTTAGAGAAATGTGCAACCCAAAGACAAATGTTACATTAGAGAGGCACCTATTTTATACAAGAGACCAAAAGCCAGGTGAAACTTTTGCAGCTTATATCACTGATTTGAGGAATAAGGCTAAAATGGGCAGAGTTCTTATATGCTTTGTTGCTAGAATAACAGGTTTTGCATAAACCTGCATTTACTGAAGGATATGAAGTCTAGAAGTCTGAAACTCAAGCGTCTATCATTACTTAAGTTTTGCAATCCTCATAATTTCCCAGAAAATTACACATGAGGAACAGGCCAAAAATATGACACAAAATCAGGGACAGTCAAACATATGCTCTGATCTCTGAACCTCTTAGGGCAAGAATCAGGAGAAAGTATGAAAGGCCCCAAAATAATGGGCATATTTTAAGCTTTACTCTTGTCACCAAAGCAATGGATGAAGGTAAAACAGTTCACACCACATTACCTTGACCTGGCCATGCCTTTTGACACAATCCCCTACTCAGATGTAGTACAAAAGATGAATAATCTAGGAGCAAACACTTACTTGTATCACTAGCTGGATTGCCAATTTGCTCACAGGATGCAGGAGATCAAAATAGGGGAACCTACCTCTAAAAAGAGACCAGTCACCAATGGAGTCTCCAGAGTTCAGTGCTGAGACTTTTTTCTGTTTGACATATACATCTCAAAAGTAAAAGGAAATACCAAAGGGCTTTGGCCGTCTAAGTTTGAGATGACTACAAGCAAGGAGCAGTTACTGAATCCCCAAATGACTTAACCATCATGCAGGAAGGTTTGTCCCAAACAATAACTGGTGCCGGAATCATGAACTGAAACTAAACTCCAAAAAATATATCATTGTATCCTTTGGGAAGTATACTCCAGGGAACTGCCAAATTTACAATACCCCCTGAGAAATGACCCACTGACCCAGTTGTTTGGCATTTGGGAACTTGTGTGCACAATGACCTAACTTTTGACTAACAGGTGCCCAGAGCCATAAAGTATTTCTATATTGCACATATTATATACAAATTGATTGTGACTAGATCTAGAAATGTTATTGTCCCCCTTTACAAAGCCCTCATTAGGTCAATCATTTTGTATAATGCCCACTTTGACATTTATCTGTCCAGACCCATGCAACAATTAGAATACCCACAGAGATACCTTACTAAAAGGATACAAGTCCTAAACAATAGATCTTGCATGGACCACCTCAAAGATTTATCTCTATACTCAGTATCATACAGAGTGCTCAGAGGTGATCTGAATCGGGCATACGAAGCATCCTCCGACCTAATGCTGATGGACCTACTGAACATCAGCAAATCGAATGGCATCAGAAATACTCAGTCCAGGTATCTAAACAGAGGCTATCATTGTTCCAGAACAGACTATCCATTCTGGTAAAACAAAGCTCATCCCTGCCTATATTCAAATGCAACTTAGATCTAAGTATAGGTAATAGAAACTGTACTCCAGGATTGACCCTCATGCCACTAATTACTACAGGCAGTACCTAAATGCTGCATCCCCTACATGGGTCCGCTCAGATTATCTATGGTATGATCACAGTTATTCTCACTAGGGCTAATGTGCAATTATCAGCCATGGGATAGGTAAGACCAATCAGGAAATGTTAATTCAAGCACCAAAAAGGAAACTGTCTAAGCTTAAAATGTCCTCCAAGGGAACCTGTGTTGTGGTAGTAAATAGTTTTAAAACATTGCCCTTTTTAGATCACTAAGTGCATCTCTCACCCTCCACTCCCCCAGCCTTCAACAGCTTCCGGCTCCTCTGCAAATATGCTTGAATCACATATCTTCACTACTGACTACATTCAGTATACCATTTGGTGGATACAGATTCCTCAGGATGCCTTTTGGAATAAATTCTGCCAGTGAAGTCTTTCAGCGTGCAATGGAGCAAACTTTTTTGGGCTATCCATATGCTATAACAGTTGATAATTTACTGGTTGGAGGTAATGTTGAAGCAGATCATGACAGAAACCTCAGGAAAGCTCTGGACAGAGCGCATGAAGTGAACTTGAAGCTTAATCCTCTGAAATGTAAATTCAGACTACCAGAAGTTACTTATATAGATAATTTATTTACCAGTTTACTAAAAACATCCAAAAACCAATAGGCACAAGACAAGATGAGCGTACACTGCAAAGTCCAACAAGGTTTATTTATTTACCAGTACAGGCTTACGACCAGACCCTTCTAAACAAGTAGCAATTCTTGGGATGCTGGCTCCAGACAATGTCCAAGCCCTACAGCATTTTCTTGGAATGGTTAACTATTTGGGCAACTTTATCCCTGACTTTTGTCAGTTATCAGTGCCTTTATGAAAGCTGACATGCAAAATGTTGCCTGGTCATGGTTGGAGCAACACCAGAGAGCATTTGATAACCTCAAATAGCCAACCTGCCTACATTGAGATACCATGATGTCCACAAACCAGTAGTTCTTTCCTGTGATGCTTCAAAGTTCAGTCTTGGTGCAGTTATTCTTCAAGAGGGCAGACCTGTTGCCTATGCATCTAGAACTCTTACCCAAACTGAGATGCAGTATGCTCAAATTGAGAAGGAAATTTTGGCAATTGTGTTCACATGTTCAAAATTGTATGATTATATCTATGGCCAAGCTGAAACTGATCAGCAACCTCAAGTCAATATTTTAAAGAAGCCTGTGCATATCACTCTAGCATGACTACAAAGAATGATTCTCAGATTACAAAACTATAATTTCAAAATGGTCTATCCAAAGGCAAACTTCTTTATCTGTCTGATACCTTATCCAGATCACACAGAATTACCACGCAACAGCTTGATGCAGAGAATTTTGACTTTGATGTCATGGAAGTGTGTAATTTTTCTACTACAAGGCACGATGAGCTATGAGATCATACAAAGATTGATCTCATTTTGCAGAAGCTCAACCACTTCATTAATATTGAATGGCCGTCAAAGCAATCTTCTGTACCACCAGAGGTACAACCTTATTTTCCATACACTTCAGGAAAAAAAAGTCACACCACCAAAGGTAGTTCAAATCCAAAATGACTTAAAAACAAACAGTTGAATGTACCACCATGAACAGAACACAGAATTCACATAAAAACTTTAACGCAACAATGACAATAAAATAGATAGCAGGACAAGTGCTTTCAGCCTTAGCTTTCTTCAGATCCTGTTTACTGATCTTAAAACTAAATGTATAAATCCGTGGATAGACCAATCACGATCTTTTGAAACCATTACATCCCTTCCTCATGCAGTAGTTGTCACTTAAAAGACCACTCCTTCAATTTACATCACTTCCTCATAGTAGCCATCATTCATATGAAGCATTTCCCATACTAGCTGCCATTCAGATGAATATACCCTTAGTTTGGTCCAATAATGTTAGGGCTATTACTAGCTCCTCCCATTTAGACCACATTCTTTCAAAATTGGTTTCAACGGTATCATTTGATTCAAGCCTGGAGCTTAATCTGCCCTTAGGTCTATTATCCATTTGAGTTCTTCTTTGAAGGAGTGGTCTTTTGAGTGAGAACTACTGCACGAGGAAGTGATGTAATGGTTTCAAAAGATCATGATTGGTCTATCCAAGTTCTTATACATTTAGTTTTAGGCTCAATAAACAGGATCTGAAGAAGGCTAAGGCCAAAAGCATTTGTCCTGCTGTCTACTTTATTGGCATTGTTGTATTAAAGTTTTTATGTGAATTATGTGCTCTGTTCATGGTGGTACATTCAACTGTTTGTTTTTAAGTCGTTTTGGATTTGAACTACCTTCGGTGGTGTGACTTTCTTTTTTCTGAAGTGTATTTCTTTGTTTATTACACCACACATGATGGTTAATTGTTTGGAAACTGCATCTTCAGAATTATCAGAGGATCAATCCGTTCTATGAAAGTAACATCACAAAGAACAGTAACGAGCTTAATGATGGGTATGAGCAATCCCCTGTTAAATCTGAATTTCGATAAAGTAAATAGTGGTCCACTATTAAATTTAAATGCAGATACTGGTTTTGAAGTTGGCTACAAAGAGGTAGAGAATGCGGCATATAGGCTAAAATGACTACAATGGCAGCATTTCCATAAGGAAGCCTGCCTGCATTATCAGATAATACCGAGGGGTTTACGAGTAAAATGTATGTGTAGCTATGGCAATACATATCCGGACCTGTTGGTGCAATGGCAAAAAAAGCAGCCTAGATACAAGCTTATATGAAGTTACTTATTGAATTTTTCAAGCCACAGGAAGAGGACATTTCTAGGTTAATAGAGAATAAACAAAGAATTTGAAAGCATGGGGTTATCAGAACCAAATCTAATGAAGCCGGAGAGTTTGCAAAATAAATTGGGCATCTATGAAGCTAAATTAAAAATTATAAAAAGCCACAAATTATCCAGAGATTATAATGATTTCAAAAATGACCATATTTTTGAATGGCCCAAGGAACTGCTTATTGATAGTGGTATCAGTAATAACACGAGTGGCAATAATAAGATGTGACCCTAGTTGAAGGCTACAGAAGAGAAGTAAACATATACACCATATACGAAAATGGATAGTAACCAACAGTACAAGCAGAGATGCACTCTGAGTAAATTCTTAATGCAAGGCAAGGAAGTTTAATTGGCAGTATGCGACAACAGGAGGAGGAAATCGTGCGAGGTGAAGATAAACTGATAGAAGTAACAAATGACAAATCAGAAGTAACAGCTGACCCAATGACTCTAGTAGGAACTATACCTAAGAAGGGAGCCACTCATTTACCCATTTTCCGACAGCTTCCTTTCTTAATTCAAATGAGCAGATCTATGAGCAGAGGCAGGGAAAAGAAAAAAAGGAAAGTGTATTGAATGAGAATGTTGGCTCTACAGTAATAAACATCTCTGATAGCCAACTGACAAAGAACCAAGTGAATATTCTTGAGAAAGGCTTGAACTTTATACCATCTATTCGGTCTCGTTTGAATGAATTTGTAATAGACCTTAAATGCTTTGCAAGGAACGTTACATTAAAACATATATTTGGCAATGAGAGAGTGGAAACATCAAGCAATAGGATACAATATAAAAAAACGAGTATGTTTGTGCCACTTAGCCACCCTATGGTAGATATGTTTATATGCTTATGTGAGAATGAAATACCTGCTCAGAGAGAAGAAGGAAGTGCTAAACATTTCTATAATTTATATTATGGTGAACGTCTTGCATTGGATGAATTGCAGAAAAGGACAGATATAATAATAAAACCAGCAGACAAAGGTGGTGCGCTGGTGGTGATTAATTCATGTGATTATGTTAAGAAGATGGAAGAAATGTTGAGTGATAGGACCACTTATGTTGTGATCAGCAAAAAGGATGCAGATAAACTGGTACTAAATGTACAAGATGTATTATATGAGAAATTGATGTGCAGATGTATCAACAAAGAGCTATATGATTTTTTTTGAAGTAGCCTTTCTCACTGTACCTGTCATAAGTGGATTACCAAAGATCCACAAAGATTGCTTTGATCCACCCATGCACCCCACAGTGGCAGGTAGAGGGTGGATAACTGAGCCACTTTCCATCTATATAGAAGGTGAGCTTAAAAATTGTTACCTGGAGCACAGACAGTTTTAAAAGACTCAGCACAATTCTTAAGGCAACAGTTTGACGTACTGGAACTGAGAGAGTCCTATGAAGGGTTTTTATTGATCACAATGGATGTGAACAGTCTACTTACATGTATTCCAAATGACCATTGAATAGAGGCTATAAGAGACTATGCTGATCATGAACTGGCGGATGTTGATTCTTTATGTAGCCTTCTAGTGTTAGTGCTAGAGAATAACATCTTTATATATGGGAATAAGCACTACTGGCAGAAATGGGGAGGTAGCCATGGGCACCCCCTGTGCAAACACCTATGTGAATCTCATTTTGGTGTAATGGGAAGAGCAATGGTTTGCAGATGAGAGAAATAGATGGAAAGGTCAATTGTTATTCTATAACAGATTTGTGGATGATGTTTTCTTTCTATGGGAAGGGAAGAAACTATGCTAAATGAGTTTGTCGACTTCTTATTGAGTACAACCACATTTCTGTACTTTGATGTTAAATCATCTGATAAAGAGATTGAGTACTTGGATGTGAAGGTATATCTGGGTTCCACAGGCATTGATACTGCATTGCACAGAAAACCTATGTGGTGCAATGTTGCATTTCACCAGTATGCATCCTATGCATATTTTCAGGGAAATAGTGGATAATCAAATGATACGTATCTCAAAGTTATGTACTAAAGAGGAAACCTTCCTGAAGGAACATAACGAACTACTGAAAAACTTCAAAGAGAGAGGTTATACTGAAAAAGCCATTAGGATGAATGCTGTGAATGTAAGTAAGTAGAGATCTACTGTTCTAAGTATCAAAACTATGAGCAAACAAGTCCCACAGTACCAGCTACAAATAAAGTAAGATGCACATTAACTTATAGTACTGATAACAAGATGATTTATGATGTCGTTAAGAAGTATTGGCCAGTATTAATGTCTGATGCTAAAATAAAAGAAATTGTTGGTGACAACCCCAGCTTTGTTTCAGAAATACGAAAAACCTGAAAAGGCTGTTATGCCACAAGGATGGTATTAGTAAAGGAGCAATTAATGTTACACATACACATAGAGGCACTTGGGAAAGTGGCTGCTGTAAGGCTTGCAATTTGATTAATACAAGCAAAGATTTTAAACATCTGAAAACAGGAAAATGTTATAGCTTACGAAGTTGGGCCACTTGTTCCACCAGAAATGTGATCTATATCGCTACATGCTCTCTTTGCTTAGCCTATTACATAGGCAAAACAAACAGAATGCTAAAAGAGCACATATACTGGCATTTATCTGATATAAGGAATAAAGTAGATACAAATTCCCTCTATTCACATGTGAAGCTTAATAACACATTCGTTCAAGTTTATGGTCATCTCTATCATAAAAAAATTGTCGAGAGGAGGTGACTTGCAGAATAAAATGGAGGTAGAAGAAGTCAAGTGGATAATAGACCTAAGGGCAGATTACCCTCCAGGCTTGAATGGAATGGTACTGTTGAAACCAATTTTGAAAAAAACATGTTCTAAATGGGAGGAGATAGTAATAGCTCTAACATTATTGGCCCAAACTAAGGGAATATTCATCTCAGTGACAGCTACTATGGGGAATGCTTCATATGAATGATAGCTACTATGAGGAAGTGATATAAATTGAAGGAGTGGTCTTTTGAGTGACAGCTACTGCATGAGGAAGTTATGTAATGTTTTCAAAAGACCGTGATTGGTTTATCCAGGTTTTTATACATTTAGTTTTAGGCTCAATAAACAAGATTGGAAGAAGGCTAAGGCTGAAAGCGCTTGTCCTGCTATCTATTTTATTGGTGTTGTTGCAATTAAAGCTTTTCTGTGAATTCTGTGCTCTGTTCATGGTGGTACGTTCAACTGTTTGCTTTTAAGTTATTTTCCATACAGAGATGAGATGCTGATGGAAGATGGTATCATTTTCAAAGGTCCAAAAGTTGTTGTTCCTACTTCCTTACAATGTGAATACATTAAGATTTTGCATCGTGGCCACCCAGGTTCCGATTCTACCAAAAGAAGGGTGAGATAACTAGTATTTTGACCTTCTTTATCAAAGGATATTGATAAGGTGTTTTCTTCTTGTACAGTATGCAATAGTACTATACCACATTTGCAAAAAGAGCCACTGCAGCTAAGCCAGATTCCTGAACTACCTTGGTCAAGAGTAGCCACTGACATATTTGAGTGGAACAATCAATATTACTTAGTGTTGGTAGACTCTTATTCAAACTGGATTGAAATCAATTTGCTACCCACCCTAAAATCCAGTGCTGCTATTACTAAGATGAAAGGTAATTTCTCAGACCATGGTAGTCCACACCAAGTTATTTTTGACAACAGTACCAAGTATACCTGTTAATTGTTTCAGAAATTTATATATATATATGTAGGCCTGTGCCATGCATCTTATCACATGATTGTTTAGGTGGCTACCTTATGTGTTCTGTGGTGTATTGAATGATGCTGTTATTATCTTGTGCTATAATTGAATATACCTATAAGGATAGTAACATAAGCATGCACATAAGTTTGTTCTGGGGCATTGCCTGTGGAATTTATTTTATTGCACCAGTAAAGATTCACTGTGACTGGGCTTTTTCAGTTATTCAGTAGTTTTAATGTGCTCCAGATGTGAGGGTTTGGATTGTTGCCAAATTACTTTCTGCTAAAGTGCTGTAATTCATTTAGTTTGGTGTATAGATTCATAGATGTATCGCAGACTCACAACCACAAGGGCCTTTTTAAGCCTAGTCATGCATCCCAAATCTCTTGACATTTTCCGGTACCCTTGATAAGCATAAGCAGGGGCCTGGGAGATAAACCATTTACAGGCTCCCTGTGCCCATTAGAGACATAGGTGCCAAACCAGGGATGAATCTCCTGTTCTCCATCCAATTATCCAAGTTACACTTGAAATCTGTTCACATGGATGGGCAGCCTGTTCCAGAGAAGGGGTAGTCTATGAGATACATACTTGCTTCAACAGCAGGTCCTATTTATATCACAGGCAAGGTTTAAGTCTTTAGAATGGGTAAAGCTGGTGCTGTTTGCTTTACAGATATGCAGAAGGTCCATCAGACTGGTTCTGACAATGCCTTGTATGTCAGGAATAGATCTCCCCTCAACAGTTTGTAGGAGACTTAATACAGGGCTAGGGCCATGATGCAGTCTGCACAGGACATGTTACTTATGCCTTGTATTCTTTTAATGAGGAATCTCTGTGGATGTTCCAGTTGTTGAATATGCCTGGTTAGGTACATACCAAATGAGGCATTATGCTCAATGATAGGTCTGATGAACTCTAAATACAATGGGACAATGACTTCTTTGGACTTAGATGCCATACCTTTGTTTATAAGTTGCACAACATAGAATGATTTCCTCACTACTGTAGACATGTGATGGTCAAAGGTTAGATTACTGTCTATGTATATCTCCAAGTCCCTGAATACTGGCTCAATACTTAGAGCTGTACTGTCAATGTGATAGTTACCAGGGGTGGATAACTTCCTGAAAGATAGTATTATGCATTTCTTGGCATTTAGTTTTAGTCCATGTTGTTTGTCCATGTCAGGCCTTCCTGGAGAACATTTCTGATGGTGGGTGATTCAATGACAGCTCCTAATTTACAATCATCTGCAAATCTAGTTAGCTAGAGACCATTGACATTGGCTTTGACTTTAGAGAAGTGAATGCCAAAAAGAAGCAATCCCAGGACTGATCCCTGAGGAACTCCACTTGTGACTGGCTTGTTTGTAGAGGTGGACTCACCATTTCTTTCTTCCTGGGTCCTGTCTGTGTGCCAGCTGGTTATCTACATGGTGACATAAGGGTTTGTACCTAAAGTGTTATATTTGTCAACTGCCAGAGTGGGGATTGTGTCAAATGCCTTGGCTATGTCAAGGGAGGCATTGTGAACTATTTTGCCATCATCCTTTACTTTGGTGACCTTCTGAAAGAAATCTACCTGGTTGGGTAGGCATGACCTGCCCTTGATGACACCAACGTGGGTTGGATCCAGTGTCTGGAGATTTCCTATGTCATTATTATTTCCTTAATAATTCTTTCCATAGCTTTGCATATGAGACTAGTGAGACTTATGGGTCTGTAGTTTCCAGGGCCTGTGGATAGCCCACCTTTGTGCAGAAGGATGACTGTTCCAGTTCTCCATTCATGAAGAATGAAGCTGTTTGGAGGCTAAAGTTAAATAGCAATTCCAGACGACCTGATAGATTATGTTTCAGGCTATTTAGAAGACATTCTGGGTATTGTCTGGGCCAATTTATGCAGTGTTCTTGGCCTTGGAGAGAGCATTAAGGATCTGTTTCCTAGTGATAGCAGGGGTAGTTATATTTGGTGGTATTTCCTGAGGGAAGGTTGATGGGGAGATAGTAGTAAAGTTGGAGCTGAATCTGTCAGCCATTCGGTTTGCTATTTCTTCTGGCTTAGTGTAGGTGGCTCCATTTACAATAAACTCTGCACATAACTTTGTATTGCATTTGAGGTTGTGGACATAGCTGAAGTATGCCTTGTGGATGTCCTTGGTCTGGGAGGCTAAATTTACCTCAAATTTGGCTTTGGAAGACTTTATTTTTTTCTCTGTGTTGTTTTTTTAGTTTGATGAGAGTGCTTTTACACTGCTGGGTGTTGCACCTCCTAATGTTTGCCATGATTTTCTTCCTCTTGTTATACAGCTGATTGATCTTGTGAGTCCACCACGGTGGCTTGTTTTTTGAGTTAGTTCTGTACTTCTTCCTGGTGGGTACAGATGCCTCTATGCAGCTATTAACATGCTGGTACAGGGTTTCTGTGAACACCTCTGCATAGGCAGCAGTCTTGTCAGGGTTTATGGTGATTTGAAATTTTGCCAGGATCTCACTTAATAGTAGGACGTTAGCCTTAGAGTAGTTCCTGAATATTCCAGGGTTAGCTGGCATTCCAGGTTTTACTTATACTTCAAAAGAGACCATTTTGTGGTTTGACCTAAATAGAGAAGACATTACACTAGGGGGTGTGCAGCACTTTCCCATATCAGTGATGACCAGATCCAATATGGTTGTACCCCTTGTTGGAGCATTGACAATCTGGTCCAGAGAATTTGTGATTACAAAACTCTGGAATCTCTGTGCCTGTATGTTTGGTGTTGTATATAATTCCCAGTTAATAGCAAGGTAATTAAAGTCATCCATAAATAAGGTATTGGGTTGGAAGGTGAGTGTTTCCAATAAGTTTATGGTATGGGTTTTCTGGGTCATAGAGAGGAACCTATAGCTTTCAAGAAAGAGATATTGGATGTTACCTATGGCGATTTGAACGTGGAGAAGCTCAAGTGCATTGTCCTGTTTGACCAGCCTTGACGTATATTTAATTTTGATGTAAAATGAGACACCTCCACCTTTAGTCCCTGTCTGTTGAGTAACTGGTCTAAATGTGCAAAAGGCATTATAATCTTACACTGTCGAGGTGCTCTCCGCAGATTTAAACTATGTCGCAGTGACCGCACAGATATCAGCATTCTCTAAGGTGAAGAGAACTTCTAGGGAGTAGAGTTTTTTGTTAAGACTCCTAGCATTGAGCATGAATGCCTTTAGATTTCCTTGGTTTTGATTTGTTATGTCAGAAGTACTTTCAGTTTGGCATTGCCTAAAAAAGGCACTATGTGGGAGGAGAATGTTTGCTGGGAGTTTTCTGCAGCATGAGCAAGGAGTTAGATGTAGGGGTATGCTGGAGTAATTTTCTCTGCATTTTCTCATAATGAGTCATTACTAATAAATTTGTGCAATCAAAGAGTTAGGCATTTAGACAAATTTGCCATAATGGTTAATGGCTTTGTCTCCCATGCACAAAGTAAACTTTTCTATCCTGACCTCTGGCCAATGGCTGTATGGAGTTTGCATGTTCTCCATGTGTTTTTGTGGGTTTCCTCCCTCCTCCCATAAAACATACTGATTGTTTCTGTCTCAGAACTCACCCAAAGAATGGAGTTGTGGGCAGCAGCACAGACTCCTGATGGTGCCCATCAGGTAAAGGGTTATATAGACCAACCTCTTTAGGCATCAGTTGTGGAGTTCAGTGTCCTCTACATAGGATAACATAAATGGTTCTAGGTGATTAGGTTAGACTGACTAATATCTCCAGAAATGAACTTGGCCTACTCCAACCTACACCGGCAAGTCATGCTAACAGTAATTATAATGGGGGACATGAACACATATATTGGGGATATGAAGACTGGCTGGGTCCACATAAATGGGGAAACAGGGATAAAGACAGAGAGGCCATTCTAGACTTTTGACTGGCAAATAGCTTGATTGTGGCCAACACATAGTTCAGCAAGGCAGACAGTCACAAGATCACATGCAAGATTGACCAACATGCAATTCAGGTAGACTTCCTCCTATTAAAGAAAGGACACTGGGGTAGAATCAGTGATTGTAAAGTCAGTCATTGCTAGTAAAGCAGTCATCTGAAAGCATAAACCACTGATTGTCACAATCAGTTGCAAGGAGTGGTCAGAGAAGGCTTTTACGTCAACACAGACTAGGCTGAAGAACTGGAAGCTGATTGGAGAGAAAGCACAACAGTTCAAGGAACTACTCATAGCTCTAGCACCTCAGGAAGAAGAGGAAATAGGTGGAGTAGAAGAAGAATGGCAGTTCCTCTAAACAGCTTGTGTAAGGATTATAAAACAGCTTAGCCAGGTATGGATGTAAGGTACATAAGGAAAGCTGGTGACAGAATGCAAAATTCTAGGAAGTCATAAAAAAAAAAGAAGGGGTGCAAGAAATAATGGTAGAGAGAAAACATGAACCAGGTTAAGAAGGAATACTATTTAACTAACAAAGAGGCTGACAGCACTTGCAAAAGTGAAGAACTAGGCACCAGAAGCATTTTGCCAGCTTCTAGAAAGTGAATTGCCTGACAGCATAAAGAAACTTTAACAGATTGCGAGACAAAGACAGAATGATAAAGAATATAGTTATCAGACTCTATTCGTAAGAGATGGCAACATCAACCTATTCACCAGTCCTCAGGACATCAAAGGCAGATGGAAGGAGTACTTCCAGCAGCTTCTGAATGAAGAAAACCCCACAGAAGCTGTACTGCCCCAAAGTAGGCATTCCTAGACTTGAAGAAAGCATATGACAAAGTCCCAAGAAAGCTGTTTTAGGCAGTCATGTGATGGTTCAAAGTCTAAGAGACACTGGTTGAATTTGTGCAGGCCATGTACAAGGACTCAATGAGACAAGTACAAACCGTGTTTAAACTCACAGAGGGCATCCCACTGGGAGCTGAAGTGTATCAGGATTCAGCTCTGATCCCACTGTTGCTCATACTGGTTATGGACTACATTAGAAAACAGGTCAGAGGGGACAGATCAGCAATGTTGCTGTGTGCAGACAATGTGGCATTACAGGCAGACACTTGGCAATAACTTCATCAAAGGATAGGGGAATGGAATGTAAAACCGAAGGCACATGGGATGAAAATGAGTACAGTTAAAACAGTTGTAATGACAACATCACAGCAAATACTGGAAATCAGAACAAGCTGAGAATTGAAGTAGAATGGAAAACAGCGGAACAAGTTAACAACTTGAAGTACCTGCGAGGATGGCTGAGAGGAAGGGGAGTCTGACTGAGGAAGTCAAAACTAGAATTAGACAGGCTGCAGCCAACTGGCATAGAGAGTCAGGCATAGCAATTGACAGAAGAATGCCAGAGAAGCTGAAAAGTGAGCTATACAAAATAGTGGTGCAACCAGTATTACTGTATGGTACAGAAACCTGAGCAGTAAAGGCAGAGCAGTTGAGGAAACTAGAGGTAATAGAAATGAAGTCCCTGAGATGGATGGCATGATGCATACTGTGGGACAGATGAATAAATTAGGACATTAGAAAGCCCAAGTAACTCTAATTGCAAAGAAAGTCAAGGGGGACAAATTACGGTGGTTCAGGCACATGTGCTAGAAAGCAGAAGACAATCTGGTGAAGAAGATTTGGGACAGACAGGAGGAAGGCAGGAGGAAACAAGGGTGCCCAGCAAAGAGGTGGATGGATTGTGTGAGAGGAGGCCTTCCACAGTCAGACACGACTTTCAAAAAAGGTAGGAAGAGTGGAACTGAAGTAAGAGTGATGGTGGCAGTTGACACAACACCATGACCCCATGTAGAGAATGGGAAAAAGGAGGTTGATAATATATATAAATCGGGGTCAACTACCACCATGTGGGGGGGGGGGGGTTGGAAGCAATGTGCAGGATTTAGCAGTGTATCAATACTTAAGTTACAATATTTTCAATAAGGCTAATTACCACTACATGCATTCTCAATTAATGCAGTGCCGGATGATATTTTTGGTACAAAAAGTTCATCAAATTCACTGAAACCAACTGTACATGAAAATGTTACTGTTTGTATCAATATATAACATATACTACTATCTGTAAAACTCAAAGAAAAAAATGAATGCCATGAAACAGACTTACATTACGATCTTTAGGTTCCAAAATTCATTAATCTAAACAGTTTCAGTGTTGATAAACTCAGTTCATCCTTCACTGATATGATTATTTATGGGCAGCATTTACAATCTTCTTGTGAGATTCATTTTTTTTTCATGTCACAGAATTCTGCTGGCTAAACATGTAGTAACTATACAGTGAATTACTGAAGCATTTACATCAAAATTCAAGAAATTCATCAAGATAATATGTGCTAGAAAACAACTGAAAGGGAACAGGTCATGCTGCAATCTTACATCTGTTTTACTAGAACACTAAAGATCATTTGTCCTTGCAGACGTATTGTACCCTATATGTACGACCCTCAGCTGTTGTGACATGTATGTCTGGTGTAGAATCTAAGGAAATAAACAAATGTGAGTCTGACTTTATTAACACTGCAGATAATAACATCCTTGGGTTGGTATTAACTAGCAAATATTTTATGTCAAGCTAAACAAAGAATGACTTGGACTTTACATGGAGTATTTGACAGCAGTACCTCAGAACACTCTAATTGTCAAGATTATGCTTAATATCCAGTCATTTGTTTCTGTGATTCAAATGCATTAGCAGGCAATTAATATCTCTATAAGTAAAGCTGCAGAGGATGGAACTGAAACATTATTTTATGAGCACTGTTTTTAATTATAAATGATTACATAGTCTTTGGGCAGAAATATGACAACTTGGTATAAATCAACCTGGAACTGAATACATTTAAAACAAATAATCAAGTCAGAACCTTAACTTCTCTGACCTGTTACATCAATTCATGTAAATGTTTCCTTTTAATTTGATTCTGTGTAGGTTTTCTGTTCTATAAACAAGCTCATATTTCCAGTACTTTCCTAAACATTTTATGTAAATTTCATTTTATGTCCATTTGAGTTTTTCCAATACGCTTTTGCATGAATATGTTATTAGTTATAAGCTTCATCAGCATCAGTTTAAGTATTATTTCTCTAAGATGATTACTTTCATCATTTTATTTTATTGTTTTATGCACAGCAGGAGGAAAATGGCTACCAACACTGTTATATGAGCTTGTACAGGTAAATAAGTCCTTTAAATATCATATAAGAGCATAACCTGCATTCTGCACTTCTCTTGAGAAAAGACTACAGCCATCTCAGTACATAAATGAACAAGTCATACTGAAGACATCAAGTGTGGTACCTGGGTTAACACTGTAATTTAGAAATTAGATTGTTAAAGTCCACTTCACATTGCACAAGACACTCTGTGCATTGTCATTTCCAGGCCATTAAGTCATTCTGTTATAGCCTTTGACAATACGTAAAAATTGCCCTTTGATACAGGAATATGTCCATTAGGCTTTGTTTGGAGGGTTAAAATGTTCTAAAGAAAACATACCATCTTGAAAAAATGCCGGATATCCTAAATCACTAAATTATTCTTCATTATTCTATTTGTTGCATCTGACAAGGAGTCCTTTTTTCATACCTCTCATCCTCTTAATACAACAAATCTGGACAAAGCCTAAATTAATGACTGACAAAGGCCCAAAAATAGGGGCATAGGTTAAATATTGCTCTTATAAAGTTAGAAAGTTGCTAAAATTACATGATATATGTTAGCATGTATTTTCTGAATGATATAAAGTTTGGAATTTAATTGTATTCCATTATTTAGTGGCTTTAATCATCAGTATTTTGACAGAAAACTACAAGTTTTATAAGGAATAGACCAAAAATATGAGGCAAAAATCTGGACATTCTATGAAAATCTGTACAGCTGAGAGGTATAGATTAGTTGTCTCTGTAGGTCAACACTATTACTCAAATCCTTTATTAACAAACCACACTCCACACGTAATGAATATTTAGGCATTTAGTCTACCAAACTTTTTGTTTTGTTGTGATGGAGGTTGTAAGTAAAGGTATTTTTTTTGCAGGCTTATTACTTTATGTGCTATCATTACCAGTTCATAAATAAAGTTTTTATATACTTTTTTTCATTCACAATACCCCATTTTGAAGCAATAGAGATTATACCTTTTCTTTTGACTCTCAGAGAGCAGATTGCAGGTACATTTGCACAAGAAAAACGTAAGCTTTAAAATATATGATAGATCTAACATCTCTTACTTTAGCCACAGATACAGCTGCTTGTCTGATCCTGATCACTTTGTCTACAACTCCTAAAGCTGAAATGTAATGCTTTCCCATAAAAAAGGATATAGTTTCATGTTGCAACCAAAGAGATGACTCATAAAGCAAAGTGATTATTAGTGAATGACCTGTTGGCCCATAAAAGTCTTGCATGCCTAAACGTAATGTTTTGGAGACATCCCATAAAGTGCATGCATGCAGATAAAAGAAGGAAGCACAAAGACTCCTACACAACCACCACTGCAATGATACTGCGATTTTATAATACAACCACACACAAAACACATGTGTGTGTTTAAATACACACACACACACACACACACACACACACACACACACACACACACACACACACACACACAAGCACACACATATATATATATATATATATATATATATATATATATATATATATATATATATATATATATATATGGGTCTACTGTATATAATCAAAAACTCACTTTCACGAACACCAATTGAGCGAATGGTTACAGACCTTAGGGTTAGAGCTTGAGTTAAGGATAGTGGATAGTTAGTAGGGCTATCCACTATCCTTAACCCAAGCTCTAACCCTAACGTCCATGACTATTGCACCACAGTGGAGGAAACTGTATGTCCTCCACAGTGCAGTAGTCACGGACCTATGTCCTCCACTGTTGTGCGGTAGTCACGGACCTTAGGGTTAGGGCTTTGGCTAAGGATAGTGGATACCTAGTAGGGCTATCCACTATCCTTAACCCAAGTCCTAACTCTAAGGTCCATGACTACCGCACCACAGTGGAGGACACATTGCCCATTCGTTCTAGTGGTGTTTGCAAAAGTGCACTTTGGGTGAAGTGCACTTTCACGTTAGTGGGCATCTACTACCGGATTTCAAAATAGTGTAATTTCGATCTCTGGTAGTAGACCCATATATATATATATATATATATATATATATATATATATATATATATATATATATATATATATATATATATATATATATATATATATATATATATATATATATATATATATATATATATATATATATATATATAAAGTCATATCACTTCACTGAAACACCATTTCACTAACACCCATTTCATTGAAACCAAATCACCTAAAGTTCATTTCACCTAAAACTCATTTCACTGACAAGTAGTACTCTAAGGCAAGTCAAAGGTATATGTCCTTTTCCCCACTGTAGTGCAATCCTGGTGTTAGTATATACAGTTATGGATGGGGTGCGGGCACAGCCCCCCTCATTGTGGTATGTGGGGGGGTGTAGCCCCGAACCTAGTTGGATTTTACCAAATAATGTAAAACAAAAGCAGACAACAGAAAACCAAATTAAGTTGGGGGACTACACCCCCCAATGTGGGGGGCTATGCCACCCATACCCTCCCTAACTATATATACTAACACCAGGATGCACTACAGTGGGGAAAAGGACATATACCTTTTACTTGCCTTAGAGTACTACTTGTCAGTGAAATGAACTTTAGGTGAAATGAACTTTCAGTGAAATGAACTTTAGGTGATTTGGTCTCAGTGAAATGAGTGTCAGTGAAATGGTCTTTCAGTGAATTGATATGAATCCATATACATACATATATCAAAAATGTGAAAGAGAAAGATGCATGTAAATATGATAGTTATTTTCAAAGAATGCACTTTGCCCTTGTGAAGGCATGCATGGTAAAATCACGAGTGAAGTATATGATATCGAACTTATTTGGGATGCATGCTAAAATGGAAATCGCAAATCTCACAAAATTGCAAAAATTCTTATGTTGCTGATTGCAATGATATAAAATAGCTTTAGCTTCCTGCATTTTTGGAAGTAAAATAGTTAGTTTCCACTGTTTCTCTCTATTTTTAATAAACAATTTCTCCATATGGGTTTAAATTGAATTAATAATATATGAAGTGGCTGTTTTTGATGAAGAATTGTAAAGTTTTTTTTTTTTTTTTTTTGCTTTGTGATGAAATATTGTAGCATTAGTTGCAGGGTTTTTTTTCTGTTAATGGGGGCAGAGAGCTTCTTCTAATTCACCTCTGGAATTGTCTGTTGAGGGATTATTTGAAATGTTTGTTACTGCTAGTTTTGTTGATGTATGGATCCCATTAGCTAAAGACAGTGAAGCGGAATGTAGTGGGGTTCCCCTTGACTATGAGGTGGTCTTCTATCATGGTGCATTTTGCAAGCACATTCAGTTCTTCCCTCTGGAGGTAGTGAGTAAGCCTGAGAGTTACCACTGCTACTTGTACAAGTACATTATTTATTAATTAATTAATTTATTTATTTACATTTGTTGACCGGGAGTGTCCGATTGGACGTAGGTCCATTTTCAGTGGAGGCCCGGGGAGAAAAGCTCCATAGTTAAAATAAACAGACAGTAGTTACATTGGATTACATAGTGATTAACAATTTAACATAGCAATTACTTACAACATATTTACAGATGAAGAACATAGTACATCAGTAGACAAATAGAATCTTTATCTGTGAAGTACATAACAGACATTAACAAGTGTTACAATAAGAAGTTCCTGCTGTATAATAAGTACTAGGCTTATGAGCATCTGAGCTTGCTATAATCAAGGTAGTTAGTGGAGTGGAAAGAAAGGTAGTGGTTGGATGGGGTGGGTGATATTAAGAGTGGGAGTTGCAAGGGCATTACCAGCATGTTTTTACGTGCGCTTTTAGTAAAGTTTTGAAGTGGGTGCATGATGGTACGGAGGTAATTGTGGGTGGGGAGGCAGTTCCATAATTTTGCTATGGTGCAAGAGAATAGTGCTTCACCAGCAGAGTTATTGGCTTTAGTGATCTGCTAGTGATTTTTGTTGCTGGATCTTAGTGGTCTGGTGGTGCGATAGGGTTGGAGTAGATTCTAGAGGGATGGGACATTTAGTGGATGGTTTACTAGTTTGTGGGCGAGTGAGAGTTGATACCATTGAAGGAGGTACATTGAAGTACATGCTCTGTTGAGGTGGTGGAGACCATGCAAGCTCTGCACTCTGGGTTCTAGAAGTTGCCTCTGTCAGACAATGATTCATGTAAAAAAGGATAGGATGCATAGACATTTGGTTTAGTAATATTTGGGGAAAGAAGGGGCAAATGCATGGGGCTGGCTGCTCAGCAGGTGAGGAATGTAGGGGTTGCAGTCTTTTAATCTAAATGTGAAAACTGATATAAAAGATACAAGGATGGGTTAAATATGGTGTGGTTATTTTTGATGTAGTTAACACCCATGTCCCAGATGTCCCAAATATCATTACCTCATTGTTTTATAGAAACTCTCCACAATCTGTTAATGGGTGGTAGAGAGTATACATTTCTTTTGGGGATTTTTATTGTGCTTCAGGTAGCTATTGCATAAAGTTCTTCCATAGCACCAATCTAAGCAGAATATGACAAAGGCTCTGAAGAGTTTGAACAGGAGCTGCAGAGGATCAATTTGTTTTTCTTTTTACCCAAACCCTCACTAAACCTGTTCTAGTAGGTATATGTTCTTAGTGGTACATAAGTTGAGGTCAAGGCTTAATATAAGTGTCATGCATTCATTTCATCGAGGAGGATTACCACGGCATTCCATAATACTTACAAAAATTGTAACAAAAGGATCATGAGCAAAATGATTTAAATGCTGAAACAACACAGACTTTCTAGATGGAGATTGTCCTTAATATATTTCTTGTTTTTGTTAGGAAGAAGCTGGAGTCCCCTCTTACCTTACTGCAGTATGAAAAGAGACTAAGAAAAAATAATAGTTATAAGAGACCTAGGCCAGATGGCACTGAATATTATTTTTTTTAATCAGGCATTTAATTTTTTTGGGATCATTTCTGTCCAAGTCTGGATGAGGGTAGTGATAACAAATGAACCTTTCCTTTTTCATAGCATGAACATTTAATTTCTATGTGTCTAATGCAGTGTAAACCTCTTGGCCATATGTGAATCTTATGAATTATACAGCCCATCCATTAGCTGAATATTAATTATAACATTTTCTTCAAACTATTAGCAGTCCAACAGAACAAATGTCTCAAGACGAGTCGGGCCAGTTTTGTTCGCAATAGACAACTGACTGAAAATGTACTTCAGATATTTGTATACTGCAGTCTATCCTTTGCAAATTAAGTAGAGATAAGGCTTTCTTCTGTTAAAACTAGGCAAAGTATTTTTTCAAGTGAACTGAAACTTTCTTTCAGTTGTTCTAATGGAATTCAGTTTTGCTGAATAATCTTGTTTCTTGGATTGTAAGGTTATATGAGTTCTCAAGTCAGGGTGTGAGCTAATACAAGAGTCTCAAATTAACTAGCTATATTTATGAGGAATCAGACAGGGCTGTCCCCAGGCCACCTCTCATTTGCTCTATTAATGGCTTCTCTGTAACATCAGGGAGCTTGGAGATGTATATTTTTGCCAGGAGTTCCAATTTATTCCTGATTGTCCACTTTCAACAGCAACGTGACTATTCTTAGCAGCTTCTCCCTTAATGCCATAATACTCCTGTGAGCACTTGTCAGAAATGACTCCATGACTGAGTTCAGCAGTCCTCCTAAAAGGGGCAAATCCTGCATTTCCTCTAGAGGGGGTGAGTGAGCCTCATAGCTTCCACTGCTACTCACACAAGTACATGCTGTGTTGGGGTGGTGGAGACCATATAAGCTCTGCCTGCTAGGTTCTAACAATATGTCAGTGTTTTCAATGAGACATAATCTAGGAACATCCTTCTGGAGTTCCATCCCTCGTTCGATCATGTGCCAAGATCACCACTAAGCCTAGTCCAGCTGCTGTACTACTAAGGCATAGATTCCATTCCTAAGTGCCAGCCTTCATTGGGACTACAGAATAATATGCCCACATTGCTTAAACCCCATTCCTTCCCCAGACAAGCAGGCAAAGCCTTATCATTCCTCCCTCCCCTGACATCTCCAGCAGATGCTCAAGCTGCTAACTTGAGTTGCCAGAGTAATAATCAGGGTTTTATCAATCTATGCTAAGGATCTGGCTGGGTCTGTGAAACTTCTTGTACTCTGATTAACCTTCAGATTATGGGGGGTACTTTATGCTATGATGCCACAGATATCTTGAATAAACTGCAGTTGATCATAAGATCATCATAGGATCATAGTAGGTTACTACACCATGTTTTACACTTGTTTCCCCTCATAGACTGAGAGATTGGCATGCAAATTTATGATCATCACCAACTGCCCCTATCCAAGAGGGATGTAGGTGAAACCCGTGGGGTGAATTTGTGTTTTGCAAGCCTATTGTCCATAATAGGGCCATTGAGGAGCTCTGTTTAACTTGAATTGGGAATTTGTTCCATAGGAGTGGCAGCCTCTGGGAGATGTATCTGTCTCTCCAGCAAATCCTGTTGATGTTGCAGGCCAGGTTAACATCTCTAGAGTGAGTGAGTTTTGTCCTATTAGATTTTTGAATGTGCAGCAATTCCATTAAGGCAGGGACAGAGACTGTTCTGTAGGCCAGGCACAAGTTGCCCCTAAGCAGTCTATATGATACAGTGTATATTGACAGTATCTTCAGTCTGTCCATGTAGGTCATGTGATGAAGGCCTTGCATTTCATTGGTGCGTAACCTCTGAGGTCTCTCCAGCTGCTGCAGGTATCTGGTGAGGTACATGCAAAAGGGACCACTGTACTCTATTACTGGTCTGATGAGGGATGAGTATTATAACCTTCTTCGTTTTGGATGCTATTCCCTTACTTATGAGACGGGAAACGTAGAAGGCCATCCTCACCACTGTGGACATATGATGATCAAAGTTAAGGCTGCTATCAACCTGCGTTCCCAAGTCTCTCACCACCAGGTTTGAACTTAGGAGGGTTACTGTTACTGCTGTAATGTTCTGGGACTTCACCTTTACCAAAGGGGGTGATAATACATTTTTTGCATTACGTTTAAGTCCATGGCTTTGGCACCCGTCACTTGTCTGTGTAAGCCCTTTTTTGTAATATGCTGGCATCATTTTGGGTTTCAATGATTGCACCCAATTTGCAGTCATCAGTGAACTTGCTAAGCTACAGGCCATCTATTTTCACCTGAACTTCTGAGAAATAGATTCCAAACATAAGTGGAAGCAGCACAGATCCTTGTGGTACACTGCTTGTAATAGTTCTGCTGGTAGAGGTTGAAGCCCCTACTCTGAATCTATGCATTCTGCCCGTGTTGGTGACATTTTCCAAGAAGTACACAAGGTTTAACAAGCATAATCTGCCCTTAATGAATCCAAATTGGGTCAGGTCAAGAGTTTGAAGGTCTCTTATTTCCTTATTGATTAGGTTCATGATGATTCTTTCCATGGCCTTACATCTAAGTCTGATTAGACTTATGGGTCTATAATTCCTAGGGGTGGTTGAGAGACTCCCTTTGCGCAAAGGGTTCACAGTTGCAGTGTTCCATTCAGATGGGACAAAGCCAATATTTAGACTGTTTGAAGAGAGTACCCAGTGGTTCCAGTAGCTCCTATTTTAGTCCATTTAGTACGCAGACTGGGATGTTGTCCGGTCCCATAGAGGCTGTATATTTGGCCATGGAGAGGGCAGTTAGGACCTGCTCATTGGAGATACTAGGTAGAGGACTGGTGACATTTATATTTTTATTATTATTGTATATTTTGGGGCATGACTGATGGGGGCAGTGGAGTGAAATTTTCACTGAACCTGTCTGCTAGCAGGTTGGAAATTTTTGCAGGTTCTGTATGAGTGATACCATTTACTACTAGTTCGGTGCAAATCTGTGCCTTCCCTTTAAGATGCCAGATGTAGTTATGGAATGTCTTTTGATTATCCTTAGCCAGGGATGCTAATTTGGTATTGTAGTTAGCTTTGGAGGACTTAACAATATAATTAATTTGGTTATTCAAGCTGTGAAGGGTGTCTTTCCTCTGCTGAGACCTTTCCTTCTTGTTCTTAGTTAGCAGTTTCTTTTTCTTTTTATATAATATATTTATGCTGGATATCCACCAGAATGGTTTGTTTTTTCTTGAGGAGCCTGATTTAATCGGTTCAGGTATGGCTGCATCTATACACTTGTATAGGTGTTTATACAAGGCATTAGTGTTCTCCTCAATATGGCAGATACTGCTATCAGTGGTGACTGGGGGTTTGAAACTATTTATCCCATCATGTAGGAGACTATAGTTTGCTTTGGAGAAATGTTTTAATCTTTTTGCTCCAGATGGGGGGTCAGTTGTGATCTTTACTTCAAACAAAACAGATTTGTGATCTGACCTTTCCAGGGAGGTCCCGACACACAGGGTGGTGCAGCGATCTCCCATGTTGGTGAGCATAGGTCAAGGACATTTGAGCCCCTTGTGGGGGTGCTGACTATATTTTCCAGAGATTTGTGTTAACAAAGTCCAGGAACCTTAGGGCGAGTGTGTTAGTGCTTGTATATGTTGCCCAGGCAATGGAGGGATAGTTAAAGTCATCCATGACTAGGGTGTTTGGCTATATTGTGAGTGACTAAAGTAGGTCCAGGTAGGCAGTGTGATTTACCTGGTTCATGGTGGAAGACCTATAACTAACAATGATGAGGAGAGGGTCTTTCCTACAATTAGCTGGCTCGGAGTAGCT
Organism: Protopterus annectens; assembly: GCF_019279795.1. Taxonomy (NCBI): domain Eukaryota; kingdom Metazoa; phylum Chordata; order Ceratodontiformes; family Protopteridae; genus Protopterus; species Protopterus annectens. The sequence continues at coordinate 161,711,818 of NC_056746.1, read as the reverse complement.
CTAGGGAGTCATACTGTTTAACCAGTCTTGAGGTGTATTTGTCTTTAATGAAGATAGATACACTTCCCCTTTTGGTTCTTGAATGTTCATTTTGCAGTCTAAACATGTGGAAGGCATTGCAGCCTTGTATGTCTGGGGTACTCTCTACAGCCTAGAACTGTATCTCTGATACTGCACAGACATCTGTGTCTTCCAAAGTAAAGAGTGCTTCCAGTGAGTGCAGTTTCTAATTTAGACTCCTAGCATTATGCAGCATAACCTTCAGTTTATCTCTAGAATATGTTTTTATGATGGGAATTTTGTTCTTATAACAGTGCTTAAGAAAAGGCACTATGGGGGATGCAAGTACCTTAACCAGTAACCAAAACCCAAGAGATGACAGGTGAAGACCATCCCTGGCAAAGCAGCATGGTCTTACAACCATGTTGTTCCAGGCTGACAGATACTGGATCCCCTGGATTGTCACCAGAAGGTAATTATTTTTTGTTTGTATTGAGGCATCATCCTCGGTGAAGGTAGGATGCTGCTTAGGGCTAGGGACATACCTGCCTGGGACACATAATCAGAGAACTCAGTCATTTCTCTCTTCATATAATCCAGTGAGGCATGTCTCAAGTCATTCACTCCAACACAGACTATGACAGAGTCATAACAGTACTTGTTGAGAGACTTGAGTGGGTGTGTAATTTGGCAGATCCTGGTACCCAACAGGCAGCTGACCGTGACCTTCCACTTGTCCAGCCTAGGGTGTGGGACATCTGTGTGTCTCACTATGGAGTCACCATGACAAAGACATTTGGTTTTCAGGGATTTTGCCTTAGGTGCTTGTTGGGTGAGACACTGATGTGTGTGTTTATATGTGTAATGGATGCTGTTGGGACTGCATTTTGTATGGACGGCTTGGGAGGTCTCCGTTTTCTTTTGGTATATCTCTATTGAGTATTTATGCATTTTATTGTTAGTTTATGGAAGATGTGAAGTGGGTTTGCTGATAACGTGTTTGGTGTCTGATTTGCTGTATCTTGAGAGACAGAGCATTGATTCCAGACTTATAGTATGAATACATCTCTTACATATTGTATTAGTATGTTTTAGGAGTAATGGGTTGTCTGTATACATGAGGCAGTTGCTAAGTTGCCTCAGGATACCCATGTCCATCAGGCTGGTTGGAGAAATGGTGGGAAACTGTACATCCATTATGTCAGGTTTGTTCTGTAGTAACTAGTAGGGAGAGGGCTGGATGGAATGGGTTCTGCTGTGGGACTAGTAGAATTAACTAAATTATGGAGGTTTGGGGAGAAGGTGCCTTTGTCAACACCTAAAAAAATGCACAGCTGAGATACTGTCTGGGCAGCAGTGTGCAACTGTGTAGTGCACAGAGAAACAAGGAAGCCTAGGATGGTTCACAAGCAGCTATCAAGGGAAAAATTGACTTTCTAAGTCTCTGTGCCTATAACAGGCAATACTAATCCCCTGTTGCATGATGAGCAGCTTAATTAAGCAATTTTCAAACAAGCTGGCCAATGGAAATGCTCAATACTGAGCCTTATTCCAACAATCCCCAACTCAGATGGGTCCTTGACTAGCCAATGGAAATGCTCAATACTGAGCCTTATTCCAACATTTCCCAGCTCAGATGGGTCCTTGGCTAGCCAATGGAAATGCTCAATACTGAGCCTTATTCCAACATTCCCCAACTCAGATGGGTCATTGGCTACGCTCTTCTGCCACAAAGGTGATAACTTCAGAAATACCCAGTTTAAAAGCGCAGTACAATGAATCAAAATACTTATATTTTTGGAGATTTCAAAGGATGCCTTGGATTTTATTTGGATTCCCTCCAAAGAACAGAGAGAGCATGCCAATCATAGAGCAGCTCCTATAAACCGAGTAATATGCTTTTAGCTACTGAGGAAGTACGGTTGAGTCAGAAGGGCAAACACTGTGACCAAGGTAGACTTAATCTATATGCAGAGTATCATAGATGTTGGATATATTATACTGATAACAAAATAATGTACTTGGGTAGCAAGCTCCTAAGACTCTGGTCTTTGCCTTGGTTAACCCATTTGGAAAATAGCTTTTGGAGAAAGATTGAGCCAATACGTCTTCAGGATAGACTGCATTATTAGTCTTGCAATCAAGTTTTATTGGGCTGTAGAATCTGGGGGTTAAAGGTGATATCAAAGCCGTCCCACGATATCATAGGGAGTATAAACAACATCTAGAAAAAGAAGACTGGAGTTTCCAATACTTTGTGCTTTATTACAAAAATACTGCACTGTGGTGAGAAAATTATTTATTTATTTACATTTAACCAGAATGCAGCATGACTGTAATGAACCATTTCAGGCTTACCCAGTCAATACAATGAACAATTAAGCCATGGAAATGTCCTAACCCCATAAATTAAGATTGCAATAAGCACCTGTTTGGCAAAAAGCATGACACAGCTAATTGCCATGATCCTGAATGAAATGTTTGTTGTTAGACTGGTTTATAGAGCTTCCATCCAGTTTTGCAGCCTGTAAACAAATAGGGAGGCTAAATAGGAGGAGTTTGGGCTGCAGGCTTTGAAACTACCTTGACATTAGTTTAATGGCATTACATTATTGATAATTGCATTTCTTCTCTACAAATGTTTATACAGTTCATAGTTCACTTTCTTTTTAAATGAAGAACAAATGTTAAAATAGTATTTCACAGGCAGCCACAATTGTAAAAGCTTTGTGATACTAGGACACTGATAACAAATGTGACAAAAGTTGACTATATGGACACACTTTGAATTTCGAAACTGTAATTTCAACAAAATATTTTTTTATTCAGCTCAAGTTAATAAAAGTATTTTTAAAGCACAAAGGAATTTGCTTTGCATCAGAATCACATAATATAAAAATGGTTTCTTTGTTCACAACTGAGGCTCATTATTTTTAGGCTTGAGGACAGAAGCACTACCAATTTAACTCACGTATAAGGAATGCAAGGACATTTTTACTTTAAACAAATAAGTTATTAGGAATGTCATAGCCTCAGCATAACTTGTTGCAAATCTTAAAATAACAAGGAAGCACAATATTTTTGCAAGCTTTAAAATGATCGTGTGTTTATTTCTTTATGTATTTATTTATTTATTTTTGCTGAAGAGGATAGTCTGACTAGGCAAGAATAGCAAATTTTCAGTGGAGGCCTGGGAATAAAATATCCTAATAATAAAAATAAAAATCTATGCCGTAATGCTCTACACACAGAGAGTTCTAAGAAAAATGAGAGAGCAGACAATAACGGTGTGATACGCAGAGTTCAAATGAAATACTAAGGTAAGAATAGAAACAACATAGAGCAATCGAGTAGTGAATACAATTCTAAGGAAAATTTGTATTAATATAAAGACCTTGACAGTGGTATTCCATTTATCCAGCATTAAAATAGAGTAACTTGATTCTATATTTGGAAAAAAAGAAGAATTAAAGGGAACTGGGGTGACGTGGTGGGGCTAGATGAGAAGAAAAAATAAGAATTTAACAGCGTAGAAAAAACGGGAAAACGTGTGGTGAAACGGAGCTGAGATAAGGTTGTGCAAGTGGCACATGGTTTGTGCTTATGGTGTCTTTAAGCCATGTGCGGCATAGACATAGCAGTGGCTTGAAAGTTCAACATTATCCTGGTGAGGTGCATGAGCACAGCCAAGGATCAGTTAGATTGTAACTGAAGCCTTTTAATTTCTGTATTTGTTTTAGTGAACGTGGTAACTTGTTCTAAAGTTTGCATCTCTTGCAGCAAGACAGTGGTATTTAGATGTTTTTCTGGAGATCAAAGTGCCTGACACAATATAAAGTAACTGGACATTTTATGGGTATAAATTTTACATTTTCATTTGTGATGTATTACTCTGATGTAGGGTATGATGTTAACTTTGTGAGCAGGATTACAAGAAGTCATAGTAAGACTGTTGAAGAATGAGCAAAGTCTTCATCCAAACAACGTGCAGCTGCACACACACAGGTCACGTTACATGAAGCCTACATCTCTCACACACACCTCTTTACCCCTATTTCTTCCTTCCTTTTCTTACCTTGTCATCCCTTTACTTACTGCCTCACAGTCTTCCTACTTCCCTCTTCTTTTTGCATCTCTCACATTTCTTTCTGCTCCTCTACCCCTGCATGCCTCTCCTACCATTTCTCTATCTTCTCCCCATGGTATCCTTTCCTGTAACTGTTCTCACTTGCCTCGCCTAATGTCACACCTCTCTATATAATGATATGTTGCTATCCCTGTACCATATCCCTGTGGCATAAGCCATTTTAGCCAATATTGCTACATCTTATCGAGAAAGCTCTACTAAGCACAATTCACTTTTTTGATCCATGTTTTGACATCGTAACTTGCTTCTTGACCTAAATGTTGTAGCATATTTTTGCATCTGTAAATACATATATGTTTTTTAGCATATTTTTTTTATTTATAAATATGTTTTGCTCATTTTTTATATGATCCAATTTACCCAGGATACATGTGCAAATGATCCATTGATATCAGTGCACTACCACAGTGAACACATATAAATAAATAATAAATACAATAAATAAATAAACAACTAATGAATGAATGAATGAATGAATGAATGAATGCAAGTGGTTTGAGGAGAATTGATGAAATATAAAGGGTTTTGCTAGAGGTAAGAATTTGTACAGGTTTTATGATGAGTTAGGACTGAACTGTTTGGTATGTGAGATATTCTGAGGTGAACCAGGGCTTGGAGAAAAGTTTCTGTAAAAAGAGGGAAGCTATGTTTGTTTCTAAATGTACTAGGGAAAGGGAGAGGGTAGATAAGTGAAAAGCATGTAGGATAACTCTGAGATATTCAGGTGCTAGAAAGGGGTAATAGCTGGCAACGTGTATGCGTAGCTCTGTGTGAGTATATTAAGGAACGAAGGAAGTGTATGTGTCAGATGAAGGTGGGGAAAAGGCAAAGCACACAATGTATAAGATGTTGTGGATGAAGAAAGGAAAAGGTTGAGATGCAGTAAAGATGTAGGAAACAGCGAGAGGTGTAGTTGAGGAATGTCAAAAAAGTCGTCTATCATGCTACTGGGGGTGGATTAAGGTGTTAATGTTTAGGAAATTATGTGTGGTGATGGGTGGAAGTTTAAAAGGAAGTGATGTGTAATAAATGGGAGGAGAAATGATGTATAATAAAGGAAAGCAGGAAGTACCATGTAAGAAGTGGGAGGAGAAATTATGTATAATGAAGGAAAGCAGGAAGTACCATGTAAGAAGTGGGAGGATAAATGATGTATAATGAAGGAAAGCAGGAAGTACCATGTAAGAAGTGGGAGGAGAAATGATGTATAATGAAGGAAAGCAGGAAGTACCATGTAAAAAGTGGGAGGAGAAATTATGTCAGGAAGTGACAGGTAAGAAGTGGGAGGAGGAGGAGGAAGAGAAGAAATAATGCAGTATTTATTTATGAGTGAAGGAAGTGGGAGTGCTGAATGGTATGTGTGTGCGTGTGTGTGTGTGTGTGTGTGTGCGTGTGTGTGCGTGTGTGTGTGTGCGTGTGTGTGTGTGTGTGTGTGTGTGTGTGTGTGTGTGTGTGTGTGTGTGTGTGTGTGTGTGTGTGTGTGTGTGTGTGTGTGTGTGTGTGTGTGTGTGTGTGTGTGTGTGTGTGTGTGTGTATTTGGCTGGAGCTTTGTTGGGTGGAGTTTTATGGTAAGTTTAAACGTAGTATAAGTCAGGGTGGGTGGAAATGAAGGTATGGTAGGGGAGTCAAGTGAGTCTAAACATAGCAAAGGTGCTATGGAGCTGGACTGACCAGAGTGGATTGTTGTGCAGGCTTAAAAAAAATCTGTAAACTTGGGTCTTGAAGGGAAATCACCATGACATGAAATAAATGACTATATGTTATCTTGGTTGTAGTACTACTGGAAATAAGTTGTCGAGAGAAAAGAAAGACATACAAGCACCCTGCGTATGATGCTCAGACAAGATGTAAAAGACTTGATTAATACTTTCAAAACCATAAAAAGGTGGGTAATAGTACAGAATGCACATTGAGCCATTGTGCCAGAATAACCTTGGATAACCTAGAGACCTAAAATGGGACAGAGGAGTGAAGAATAGGGGATGTAGTATTTTAATCAATGATAACAATTACTCCATTGATAGACTGCAGAAGATGAGGCTGCCTTTGACCCATATACTCAAGTCTTGTGGCTACATTTATAGCCTTACTATGTCTGGCTTTGCTACAAATACCATGCTATTTGCCCACTTTGTTACCTTAATGTGCTTAATTGCAAACAGAGATGTTAGCCATTTTAGCTTCTCTTCAGACTTCTTCATACTCAAAAGGCATTGTCCAATGTATATTTACCACAGGTATTGGTTCTGGAAAAATCTTAACATTATATTCATCTTGCGAGCAAGTAAACCCATCAAACAGATCAATAATTATTGAATGAGTTGTTTATTCTTAGTGTGTATTATTTTAATGTCAGCGACGCAAACATAACATTTTTTTTAAATCTTTTACAAGCATTGTCATTATGTGGAATAATAAGTCTTGATTTACCTCTTTTAGAAGCCGTATGCAATCATTCTTGCCATCAATCATATCAGCATTAGAAACATCCATACGTCTTGCTTTGGACATATTTAAGTACCCACTGGTTCAAATATATGAGTTGATTTATTGAATTTAAAGTGAGAATTCTTTCAGTGATAGACTGTCACACACCATACAACCCAAAATATTAGGCTATTTAACTACATTTTTTCCAATGGCATATTTGAAACCTAAGTCAGCACTTTCTGCATGCATATTCAGAAATAAGCATTATTTGACCCATTGCCTTCAGCATGCAGAGTCAGAAAATTCATTACTTTCAACAGAGATGCAAATATTGAAATATCATATTACACACTACCACAGTCTTAAAAATATTTTTGTCTTAAATCTCCAGTTTTCTGACCAGAATAAGTTTCATTACCTTCCATTATTTCAGTGCTTGCCTTATGCATTTCTATTGCACCCACAAACATTTCAGCTTTTTATTGTACTTTAGACTCAGTATAGTATCAGTCATGGTAGAACATTAACTTTATTTCCTCACTTAGAAACTTAAAAAAAACCCGAGACCTCCAGAGAGCTTACAAAACTAGTTATGAGCTTTGTCTTGTATCTTCTCATACTTTGTGCTTACATTTTAATTTTTAACTGTATATTTGTTTTAAGAGTTATCTTAGAATGATGTGTGGTGCTGTTTCCACGTTATTTCTTTTTTAAGAATGGGCCTTTATGTTTTTCTTTATTATTAATTTCATCATCAGTTTCTGCCTTTACTGTACACACTCAAAACTCTTTATGCAGCTGCTTTAACTGAACAAACATAATTCCACTTGCCTTAGTACATCAAATCTTCTAGCAAGTGTTAGATCTTATTCTATGGCCAGTCTGAATAACACCACAAATGGTTCTGTCTCATACCAGATATCATAGAAGTCACAAAATCTACAGTGTTTCTACACATTTTTACACCCAGTTATATCCACTTCAACATCTAGTAAAGAATAATCCTCTTGTATGTGGAACATTTTTCATCGGCTCACAATATTCTTTAATGTTTTTTCTCTTCACTGACAAGTGTCTTTTTTACTCCTCATTCAAGGCATTAGCAGCTGCATTATGTACAAAAGTTCCATAACACACACAGACACCCACACACACACACATGAGATAGTCAGCACATGTGCAAGATCAACAATGCCCAAAGTTTGGGAATATGCCCTTTCCCAGGTATTGTGCAATCTGAGAGTTGGAATAAATAAGGAGCATGGAGTCAGGGGTGGCACAGTTTACCACACGGGGGGTGCAGGGGGCTTCATCCCCCAATAAATAAATTGTTTTTTATTTTGCATGCTCTGAGTGAATTTCAAGATTCATTCTTGTCCCAGTCCCCTTCAAGAAACACATCACACTGAATGACATTTGTCAACGTTTATTAAATTTCCATAAACATAAACATAACATAAATGTTAACCAATATTCATTCATTTCAACCAAACATGATACAGGTGAAATAACATCCATGTAACATTATCATAGGACAGGACAGCAGAAACCTACTCATCCTGATCAGTAAGCAGTGTCCATACCTCTGCAGCGTACCTGCTCACATCCGTTACCATTTATTGCATTATACCATCAACCAAATAAGCAGCTTCCTCCGCTTACTTATGTACTTATCAAGCAGCGTAACCGCTCACTTTCCTTTCCCAACTTATTGAATTGACCATCCAACACCAGAGGGGGAACAGAAGAGGGCAAGCCTGTTTCTCTTCTATGCCCTATCCAAACTAAACATAACCACAGCCCCACTAATAAAAAGGGGAGGGGAGGGTGGGTAGCAAGTTCATGCCAAAATGTGACTCCTACTTCAGTTACACTTGCCTAACATCTTTTAAACCCCTCCCTACCCCTACCTCACTTCCTCCCAAACTCATCCATTCCTATTTAACCCTATCCTACCCCTATCATCCCAATTCCTGCTACTCTATTTGTCAACCCCCCCCCCCTGAAGATGTCCCTGGACAAATTTGTCTGTTCCAAAATTCATTTGTACCGGTCCCCTTCAAGAAACACATCACACCGAATGACATTCGATGACCTTTATTAAATTTCCATAAAAATTAATGTTAACCAATATTCATTCATTTCAACCAAACATAATACAGGTAAAATAACATCCATGTAACATTATCATAGGACAGGACAGCAGAAACCTACTCATCCTGATCAGTAAGCAGCATCCATACCTCTACTCACTTACAAAGCAGCGTACCCGCTCACTTTCATTAGTATTTATTGCATTATACCATCAACCAAATAAGAAGCTTCCTCCGCTTGCTTATGTACTTATCAAGCAGCATAACCACTCACTTTTGTTACCATTTATTCCATTATATCATCAACCAAATAAGCAGCTTCCTCCACTTACTTATGTACTTAACAAGCAGCGTAACCACTCACTTTCCTTTCCCAACTTATTGAATTGACCAGCCAACACCAGAGGGGGAACAGAAGAGGGCACCTAAACCCCATGATAGCGTTAGCAATCTGACCCCTCTTAGCTCTATCAGTACCCTTGAATGCCACCAGCAATATACCAAATTTGAGAATGCACTATGCCACCTGGTCAAAACAAGATTAGTGACATGTAAACTCCGTCCAGAATGTAGAAAATAAACCATACCATTCTCTCCTTCAAGTACAGTAAATCAAAGCCACACTTCCCATGCAAGGACACCCCATCTAGCTCACCACCTGAACCTACTTACTCAATTCACTCCTGATGCTCCCCAGCCAAAACAAGCCATTACGCCATAACTATTGGGAAGAAAACATAATTCAATATGTGGCTGCCTTGTTGGAAGATCATGACCTCTTTTCATACCACTCCATCAACCAACATCAACCTCGACCCCCTCTTTCATGCCAATGCCACCTTCCTTCAACCTAGCAACTAATGCCCAGTCAGCCCGTCTCCATTTGCAACCTCCGAGGGATCTGTAAAAGAAAAAACTGTAAATACTTCATTCACACATAATCACAACTTCTTAATGACAGTATGCACCACCAGTGGCATATTTCCTTCATCAACTGCTTAAAATGCATTTACTACCACATACAAAACACCAATGAAATTTAAGATGTGTTAACAAAACTACCCGTAAGATTTCCTCCGCACCTCACAGATTCACGATACAACTAATACCCATGCAAAGTAAACAAATGATTGCATTAAAAGGCCTATTCTATAAACAATATATCACTCTTTTCCCAACCAATTAGTTCCCAATAACATTGCTAACCATAATTAAGGCAATAAAAAAAACATCCATAGTCATGCTTTTATATCCTATTGCCAAACCTGAAGTGTAAATCGCCACCACAGCTCTACCTATATTCCTTTTGGACATGGGCAACAATCACCCATGTCCCTCTTAAATAACAGCAACATGCAATGCCCTCTGAATTAAGGAATCTTACTTACCTGAAGCTGTCTAGTTCATCAGAACCTTAGAGCCATTAACCTAGTAGCTACCCCCGCTCCTGAAATTGGTGCCACTCCTCCAATCAGTAAGAACCCAAAACTACCCCTAAGCAAATATCAAACCACTGCTATAACTTTCCCTTACCTTATCCTCTCTTGGCCTTACACTACCCAGCTGCACCAACCTTGAAATGCCTTAATGAGTACAAAACAAACACTTGTTAACATACCATCTACCAGACATCAACCCAGCCTCCCCCAGCAGAATACCTTACCTCCAAATACAAGTGCATAATAACCATAAATAAAACAAATATAGATAAACTGACTTTTACGGGGCCTAGCACCAGTAACCTAGTGACTTTCTATGCCTGTAATTACCGCGCATCCACCCCACCTGTGGAGAACCCCCAGAGCCCCCATAACAGATCCGCAATCCTGCTTTACTCAGCCCCCAACATACTCCTTTACTTGTTGATACACTACGCAAACTGCACCAAGTTCGACATATCTTGCTAAACTGCGAATAAAATAAAATTTCCCGTGACCCCTTTGTACACAACTTCAACAAACAGAACATCCAGCCCCTCAGCATCAGCTACCTTAACTATTTCCTGCAGGATAATGACTGTTTACATTACACTCCCCCAATCAAGCATATTTATGCACCATTCCATCAATGACAACAGCCACTGGTACCTGCACCATCACATCCCTAGTCCTACCTTACCTTGACCCAAACATACCTCCTTACATAACACTCTATGCACCACTCCATCACCAAAATCCACAATCCCATTATACACTAGTCCAGCCATCAAAATCCACATAAAGCATCCATTACCTCTCAAAAGCATTTAATCAGAGTACTGACCACTGGTCACTCAGCACATGCCCATCTCTGGCCTTCCTGTGCACCACCCAAGCAGCAATGCATCCATTGAACTGGCTTCAACACCTCTGACTCTCCTTCCCTGCAGTCACCAATCACGCCCAGTTGATTCCACACTTCAGCAATCTGAATAGCTGAGCAGAACCATAGGTACGGCCCACAACACAGCAAACCACTAATGAATCCAACCCAAGCAAACATCAAGGAAAAGCCCAATACTCCCCCTAAACAATCCCCAAAACTGCTTTACTATGCCTCTAACATGCCTGCTGACCTGCCCCCCACACTACCCCAAGATACCAACTCTGACATGCCTTAATGAGCATCAAATTAACAGGACTACCTGAGTTTTCATTGTGCACACTCCAGCACCCAAAACAACCATCCCAACAGAATCCCTTACCTTTCAAGCAACGTCCTTCAAGCCACTGACTGTTGCTCACTCCGCATTCTCCCATCTGTGGTCTCACTGGGACATCGACTGCACCAGCCTCCATCTCCTTTACCCACTTGCTTCCAGTCACTGACCGATGCCCGCTCTGCATTTCCACACCTGCAAAAAGAAAGAAACTGTAAATTCTCAGCACCTTAATGACAACCTAAGTACTGCCAGGGGCCTACCCTGTTCACCAAATGCACCGCCACTACACTGGCCCCCACCCCCCCATCCCAAAGACAGTGCAACCTAGTCGCCTTGATCCCTATGCTTTGTCCTATAACCAACATGCCCATTGCCCTGACAGTTAAGATGCCAAACACAATAAACTAAATACCTTTACAACATAACCAAACCTCATGTGTACCACATCTGGAGGAACATTCATATAGGGTCATAACAGTTCATGATCAAACGGAATCATTATTTAATTAAAACTCCTATTCTATAAATAAAGGTATCACCTGTTAACTGTCCTAAGAGTCTCATAGTTATGGTTGTTAGAGTTCCCCCTATAGCCACTTGCTCCACAAAGAAGCAGTGTTCCAGAAAATTGCCAACTCCTGTCTAACCTTTCTGTTAATATATATGAAATCCCCTACCCCCTACTAAACTACCCTTTCTTACTTCACTTTTTTTTAAAATATATAGTCATATAAGTGAGTAGCATACTTTAACCCTTCTGTGACCCTCCTAAAGGACATTGCTCTTAGTACATTGTGTTTCAACTCATACCCAATTTGTGTCACACCATGATGTCTCATATTCTTCATTTGGATATGAAAGAGTCCACACAAAAGGCACCCGGCCACAAATCGAACCAGAGAAGCTCTAGCTGTGGAGTGACACACAACTGCTGCACCACTGCACCGCCCTGGCTAGTGTGGTTCTACCTGTGTGTACCACAAGCCACCACTAGGAATCCATAACTGTACCTGCACAGCTTCCCTGACTCATCTGAGATAACTAAAATGGGAGCCTGCAACCATCACCACACATGCGCCGCTCACCCAACACCTCAGGAGCCCAAAGCCCATGAAAACCTATTTACGGATCTCTCCTTTCCTCGACTGACAAAACCTCCACACAGCCACCACTGCGAAGGTAATATTTCACCAAATGCAAGTCCCCACCTACAGAGATGCCTCCACAGAACCAAGTTACAACATAAATAAGGCCTCCAAAGAAAAGCCTGTAATCAGCCTGCCCAATGCTCCCTGCCTGTCCCTCAACACACAAAATATTCATCAGACTAAAGATCTTACACTAACAACATCTATAACACCAAAAAAGTAAAGTAATATCGTTAGCTCCCAAAGTATCTTTTCTCGTGGTGTATCCTTGCAGTTTATCTTTACTACTAACATCTATAACACACAAGAGCACCCTTGTCCAACCCCTGTCTTGTTCACTTCAAAATCATCTCCTCCTAATTCCCCTTAAGCTTGCTAGAGCTATCAAAGAAATCAGTGATTGACCAAGCAGATTTCAGCATGGTAACACACACCATTTCTATTCTGCCCCTTCAGAAGAGCCTTTAGAAAATCAGAATTCATACAGCCACATGTTTCCAGATGCCATTCTTCATCCTCCAATGAAGCAGGCACCACTGGGAAAACTGGTTAGGGACCTTAAGCAATACAGCAAAAATAGGGCTTATGTGTTTAAAGGAAAGACATTTAAAAATACAGCTTATAAGTAGTCTGATTCTACAGAAATTATGAATTCAATTCAGTGTAACAATGGAAATGTGAATATTGACAGGATTAATGGACAGGTATTGGTTGATGTATTGGATACTAACCCAACAACCTCTGTTTTGATTACACCAAATCCCCTAAATCTGGAAGAAGGCTGGCTGGGTCCATTGACTTAGGGGTTGAAGAAGGAGAGGTCAACAAACAGGATTTTTCTGGGGGGAAGGGGAAAGGAAAGAATCAGGTGAAGACAAAAAGGAAAGGGAGGGTATAGTTGTGGATTTAGACAATGTGACATATTCCTATAATGGCTTTAAAATTTTCAATTTGAGTGAAATTGAAATCAAAATAGAACATTTTCACCTCTTTGAAAAAGGTTTTAAGTTTGTGCCATCAGTAAAGTTCAACGTCTGTGACACCCTCATTGACTTAAAACTATTTATAAGAAAATTGAACTTTGCACTTATTTTTGATCAGTCAGACGCAAATGAAACATTACAATTTAGAAAGGCAAGTACATTTAGTCCTCCCCTGCAGGTATTTGAGGAAGTTTGTGCATCTGATATATACACATTGAGTGTTGATAAAAACATTAGGAGGAAATGTGGTTTCAAAATGAACTTGACCAAGGAAGAAAAACAAACTCTAGATGAGTTAGTGGCGGACAGGGAAATCCACATCATGAAGCCTGATAAGGGGGGAGGTATGGTTTTGGTTAATACATTTGATTACTCTAGCAAAATCTTGGGAATTTTGAATGATACTAATGTATATATACCAGTATCGATCAATGAAATAAATATTTCATACAGGAAAATAGATTTAGCAATTGAAGAACTAATATTGGAAAACAGGCTTGATGAAAAACGTGGGGCTGCGCTGACAATTAAAAAGCCAAGCTTAGCTTCTTTCTTTGGTATTCTCAAGATACATAAAAGCACTACTGACCCGCCATACAGGCCAATAGTTTCAGGTGAGGGGTCAAAGACATGCTCACTTGTGACTTTCTTAGACTGCACCCTCAAACATATTACTGATGAACATGAGCACCTGTTAAAGGAGTCATGGGATTTTTTACGAAGTTTAACCTTGCAACCATATGAGGGTGCGGTGTATTTTTTGACGATTGATGTGGTTGATTTGTTTACTTGTATACCCGTGGAGGTGGGTTTGGATTTTTTTTGGTCAATCTTGAATGAAAAAAGGTTTATTTTAAGTTTTGACATCGATGTATTAGTAGAACTTATGAGGATGGTGTTGGAGAACAACTTTGTATACTTCAAGGGAGAAACATTTAAACAGGTTAGAGGGGTAGTTATGGGGGTGGCTTGTGCCGTCATATATGCCAACCTAGTACTTTTAAAATGGGAACTACAGTATGTATTCACCTCTGGGTTTTGGAAGAACATAGGCCTGCTAGTTCTGTCATTAATTTTCTTGAATTTTTGAATTCAGCTACTGATTTTTTTTAAATTTACATACAAGTTTGACCAATATGGAATTGATTATTTCGATGTGAGGTTAGACAAGATCAGTGGGGATCTGAAGTCTAGGATTCGTATAAAAAATACTTTTAGTAACTCTTACCTCCCTTATACTAGTGACCATCCCTGGAAACAAAAAAGAAGTATTGTGAAAGGTCAGATGGTAAGAGTGGCCAGAATGACTTCAGAAAGGAGTGATTTCTTATTATAAATGGAATTTATTTCTGGCCTCTTTCATTTAAGGGGTTATTCGGAGAGTTTAATAAAGGAGGTTGCAGATGATGTATTAGAGGGATGGGGTGTAAAGTACCCCCCTATTTTGGGTAAACCATTGGAAAATGTGAATGTGGATGTGCCTACCGGTGAACAAGCTTTTAAAAGGGCTTTAGTGTTACAACATGGTAGTGTATCTAAAGAAGTTAAAGATTTAGTTGGGAGGAATTGGAAGATGTTGAAAAATAACAAGGACATTGCACATAAGGTGGGTGAGAGCCCCAATTTTGTTTTTAAATCTGGAACAAATTTAAAAAAGTTACTGAAAGGAACAACTACCAGGATATAATTCATGACGACCAGGGGACAAGAAAATGTTGTAGGTGTGGATATTGTAAATATATAATAGAGGATGCATATGTTACCCTAAACAACTATGAGAACAGTAAGATTTACTTTAGGAAGGGTAACTGCGCTACCAGAGGTATAGTATACTTGGCTATATGTAAAGATTGTTTCAGTTTCTATGTAGGAAAATCAGAGAAGGCACTCAATAAACGTATTTATGAGCATCTTTATAGTACTAGAAAAGGGAATTTGAATAACGCATTGTGTAGGCACCTACACACAGAACCCAAACATGTAGGTTTTCTATTCGGAATCCTTGAACAAGTATGTACAGATCCCAGGGGGGAGACTGGGAGAATTGGTTAAGCTGCAGGGAGACCTATTGGCAACTAAAATTAAATGCAACCCAGCCCCCAGGATTAAATTACCACATTTCCATTAAACCTTATTTAATTAAAAGAGCGGAGAAGTTATGAAAAAAGTATGTTTTGTTGTACAACACTTTTATAATACTTTCACAAGGTTTCCTAATGTTACTTGTTATTTATGTTTTGTACATATGTGTATTGATGTATTTATTCACATATATTTATATTTTACTTTTTTGAAGGTTTGTGGAGTGCACAGTGAAAGTTGTGTAACTCAAGGGGTTTAAAGATCTGATAATGAACTGAGTGTTTCACTTTAAATATTTGAAATAATTTTGGCGCCTTTTTTATGAATGGGGGTATTTAAACGAGGGTAATAAATGTGTTATTTGTTTACACACTTGAAAAAGACCTGCAATTGAGTCAGGGTGAAAGCACTTGTGATACTTAACTTTTAATAAAGTTTCATTGGACTACCATCCTTGCTTGATGCCTGGACCATTTTCTTGGGATTTGCAGTTCAGTTTATGGTCTTTGCCTGTTTTTTCACTAATATTTCACAAAATGCAAGTCCCCACCTACAGAGATGCCTCCACAGAACCAAGTTACAACATAAATAAGGCCTTCAATGAAAAGCCTGTAATCAGCCTGCACCATGCTCCCTGTCTGTCCCCAACACACAAAATATTCGTCAGACTAAAGATCTTACACTAACAGCATATATAACACACAAGAGCACCCATGTCCAACCCCTGTCTTGTTCACTTCAAAATCATCTCCTCCAAATTCCCCTTAAGCTTGCTAGAGCTCTCAAAGAAATCAGTGATTGACCAGATATCAGCATGGTAACACACACCATTTCTATTCTGCCCCTTCAGAAGAGCCTTTAGAAAATCAGAATTCATACAGCCACACGTTTCCAGATGCCATTCCTCATCCTCCAATGAAGCAGGCACCACAAAACTTGTCAGGAAAGAAAACACAAACTGTTTGAGAAAAAGTCAGCTTTGTAATCCGTAAACCACAGATCAACATCCTACCCTCTAGGGGTCATTACCAGTTGTACAAATAAAAGACAAAGCCACGGCTGTTTAACTATTGACACACTGACATTGGAATTAAAACAATGCCCGTACTTTTGCAGCTGCTCCAATAACCCCCCATTCAACTCACACATTAATTTAGCACCGTGGCCAGGCTAAAAGAGGACAGCCTACAAGGAATGGTCCTGTGTTCCTTACAGCTTGTAATCTTATTCTTTATTATAGCCTGCTGTCCAAATAAAGTAATCCACAAGCTATACTAACTACGTAAGAAAAATTACCACCTTTACCACTGATAAAATCTACTTTATTTAAAGACTTTCGAAATCACGTTTAAACACTTCACCATTTTATAGGTACTGACATGAACAAATTCATTTGATAATGCAAATCGATTAAAACGCAACATGCCCAGCTTAAAAAGGGGTCATAAATAATTCATATCAACCGCATTACCAAGGCCTCAGATATGGGGCAATTATACATAATGCTGCCTCACCTACCTCTAACTAAACTATTTAATAAAAAGGAGATATAACTCACTGCACATGCACCGCCAGCAACCATTATTCGCGGGCAACTAAAAAGCATCTGACAAGCACTTATCGATCCTCTCAATAACTTTACCAGTCACACACATCGTATCGCATGTGACTAATAAGGAGCAAATGAAACGTACACATCCAAATGCCTTCTAGAGGTATTTAATGTTGTATGGTGGCTGCTCCCCCTCTAATACCTTCATAAGATGAAAAGAACGTAAAAGCACACAACTAAGCAAGACAATATGGCAGAATTCCACCGCTCTGTTCTAACTGCTCCAGCCTGCATCAAATCCAGTGTAAACTTTCCTGTGTCTTAAAACTTACCCCCAATCACAAAATACTAAAACTGAAGTCTTCTTGCTCCAGTTTCTATGTGACCTAAAGTATTTAGTCTGCAGACATGTCTATCTTGCATGTGAGAAATTAGTAGAGGAGGGAATTATTTTATCAGAATGCCCTAAATGTTTTAAATGAGCTTGGCCTTCTGTTTCATTATCAAATTATGGATGCCAGTAGAAAAGACAGTCTTAAATGAAACCATATGAAACATTTTACCTTAATATTCTTTTGTCTTTACAATAAACAAAAGGAAACAAAACCATGCTTTCTTTCCAGACACGAGCATAGAGGGGACCCACTGTAAAACTTTTCTTTTCTTTTCTTAAGATAGAAACTCAGATTTGAAGACATGTTATGCATTGCTCAGGACTAGTATGCAAAAACAGCTTTGGCTATGCTTACATTTGGTTCCAAATACGGCATACAAAACAGCAAATGATGTAATGTATATATGGAAATGAGCAATGCCTCATGGATAAAAGGGCTAATATCATTCAATGTACATCAGTGATGTCATCTGGAATGGCGTTATAATTACTGATGTTCTTTAATCAGACAGAAGCCACTGTACTACCTCTGCAGGGTAGTTAACATTACAGCATCAACTAGGGATGGCATCACAATGGCTCACCTATGTAAGCTGCACACCTATCCGTATATATATATATATATATATATATATATATATATATATATATATATATATATATATATATCTATATATATATATATATATATATATATATATATATATATATATGCACACATATATAAATATATATCTATATATGTATGTATGAGGGCGCTGAATAACGCCAACACTGTAATTATTCAACATCTGTTTTGTTCACAAAATTCAGTCGCTTAAGCTGATATGAGAGATCGCACAATTCTCAGAATTGGGGAATATGCCTTTCTCCAGATTGTGCAGTCTTGGAGTTAGTATACATTATTAGCACAGGGTGTGGAGAGGTAAGGTTTTTCTTTTGTTTTTTGAAATTTAATTTTGCATCTCTGAGAATAATGCTTAACACATCAATATTCACACATAGACACACACACACACACACACACATGCACACACACACACACACACACACACACACACACCTATTGTGCAGCAGGTTAAGAATCTCTTTTTGTGATAATTGACAAAGGCACAAGTCGGACACCGTTTTCCCAAATCCTACATTATTAGGTAATTTATTCAAGGATAATATCACTTATGCATATTTTTTTCTTAGTTTGTTGGTTTGCATTAATTCACATTCATTTCAATGGGATGCAGTAATTGTGTTGTCTAAGTTCCTTAATACATTTGGATTTGTGGTACTATTTTATAATGTAGTGAGAGTAATGCACAGATGTACTACGTTTGTAGTTTATGTTTTCAGTAAATTGGTTTTCAGTTAGCGCAGAATTTTAACTGAAGTCTATGTTACTGGTGTCAGACTGGCTGACTGCAAGTGTTGCAAGTTTGTGTGTAAGTGTGTGTGTCAGTGGCTGTGTGTGTGCTAGGAGAGGGGTGCGCATGTCCTTTGATTATCTTTAACTTTTTTGTTCTATTTTCTTTAAATTTCATTTCTTGTAGTATGACTTATGTGGATGCAGTTGCTTATATATAATCAGAAAGGATGTCTGTGTGTACTGTGTGTGTGAAGTTTGTTTTTATTTTTTTGTTTTGTCTTAAATCTGGCCAAGTTATGGAAATTGCTTATGCAGGCTGACTGGTGAGGAGTAGCTGATGACAGATTAGTGATAAAATCCTTAAGGTACATACATTGGTGATAAATATCAACACCTACAGTGTATAACTGAAATATTTTATCATAACCTTTTAACAATGCCCATCGCTAGAATAAATATATGTGCAAGTGTGTGTGTGTGTGTGTGTGTGTGTGTGTGTGTGTGTGTGTGCGCGTGTGTGCGAGTGTGTGTGCACGTGTGTGTGTGTGTGTGTGTATATATGTGTGTGGGTGTAGGTGTGGGTGTGTGTGTGCACATGTGTGCGTGTATGTGTGTGTGTGTGTGTGTGTGTGTGTGTGCATGTGTGTGCATGTGCATGTGTGTGTGCATGTGTGTGTGTGCGTGTGTGCATGTGTGTGCATGTCTGCATGTGTGTGTGTGTGTGTGTGTGTGTGTGTGTGTGTGTGTGTGTGTGTGTGTGTGTGTGTGTGTGTGTGTGTGTGTGTGTGTGTGTGCGTGTGTGTGTGTGTGTGTGTGTGTGTGTGTGTGTGTGTGTGTGTGTTGTATACAGTACCATCAGAGATACAAAAGAAAGTAAATATGTCCAGATACATAGGTGTTTACACACATGTACATAACATGGACATATATCTGTCTCAGCAAGGATTACCTTGATATTTGGCAGACAAAGGGGCAAAAGTAACACACATATAATTAAGTCCTTTGACCTCATAAAAAAAAAAAAAAATCTTCCCTACAGGAATGGATGGACTCCCTTCACCAACATTTTAAATAACAAAATTTGGCTTTCCATGATATTATAGTACTGATAATTTATGTTCAGAAATTTTTCAGCTGGGATATGTGCAGATAATATAATGGTGATATATCTAGTTTCAGTGACCTTTTGCTTAGTAAGAAACTATGGAGCTCAGATTCTATTTGGAATCAGATGCATATAATCATTGCCTATTATCCCTTTGCAGTTGGCCTGATACCATATAAAATGTACACCAGATAACTTTGTCTGAAACGTTTTTCAGTTTTACTGTGGCATCCCTTAAAACAAGGACAAGCCTCTCAAGGGAGTGTGGTTCCCTCCACTTTAAGAACCACTGACCTAGATAATGTGAGACAGATGGAAATGTGATAGGAGACTTTAGCAGAAAAATAGGTACTTAAATGAAAGTAATAATCCTGAACCGCAGAGATATGACTAAACGCAGGAGTGATCTGGTTTTGGCATTATCTGAGTAACAGAAAGCACCATTCAGCTATAAGATGTGTACATAATGTTCATAATACCCTCATAGATGAACTTATTCAGTTATGATTCATTTTAAAATATAAATTTCATATCATCGTTTCTTTGTTATGGTTACTTGGGCAATATTCTCACGGGGTATGCAGACTTGGGTTTCTTTTCTAGATAATGATGTTTTTGGAGGGAGAGAAAATGTTTAAATATAAAAGCTTTTCGGTTAAACATGGCTAAACTCAGAATCACTTTTGCAGAAACTAACAAGTCTGATTAATAATAACCTGAAATTCATAGTTCTGCATTATTTGGATGCTATCACCACATGGGCCTTTTAATAGTGATAATTTGGGTATTTCAGATACCAGTGCCAGTAAGAAGTAATAAATAAGATTCTTGTGAATCAGAAAGTTTACATACTCAAGAAAGACTGAGCTACTAATCTTTTTCTTCTGGTTATGTGATGTTTTAAAAAAAGTTGCTTTCTACTTCAGTGTGTTTAATGCCTGAAATCTATATATTTTAATTTTCCAAATCTTTGCTATGATGTTTTGTCTCGAAAAAAGCAGTAAACCTGTATATTTATTTTTATATTAGGAAATAATTAAATCCCATTTTTTTTATTCAAAAGCAGCTTTTTGATCTCACTTGTTTGCTGTTGCTTTAAGATACCTATTCATTTTTACTTAAACTTTGTTGACCAGTTTAACCTCCTAGGTTACTAGGCCAATGGCGACATTTCAGGGGAGACCTGAGGTGCTATTTAAACTGACAAGCAGAACTTTGGCCATGGCACCAAAGAACTTCCCCTATTCTTTTTGATAACTGATGTGGGATATTTTACATCCACCTGAGCTATCATTAACTCAGGAATATGGGGTATTGGTTTAATGTCCCAACCAAAGGACAGTACACGTTGGCGTGCAGTGACACTCTACTGCTACACTGCAGTGTCAGGATTAGAAAAAAAAATAATCTGACTATCTGTTGTGGGAATAGAACTCACAGCCATCTGAACTTGTAGTACTAAGGGAGAGTGGGCAACATGCTCATAGGGCTATTTGTTGAGCTACAGAGACTGCAAGGATGATGAAACAAAACATTTTTGAAATATATTTCCATGTCTGAGAATTCATTCACTATCTTTCAGTAATACTAAATTATTTAATTAAGGTATTCTAAAAAGTTACATTTCTTCTAGAAAGTGGGAAGCTCCCATGATACTCACTGTTGAATAGAAAGTAATTTTGTCACTTTATTACAAAAATCTGTATGGATTTAAAAGGGTGCCACATAAATCCCAGACAGTCATTCAGTAAAAAAAAAAAAAAAAGAGCAATACCTTCTGGAAACACAAGAATTATGTACTCATAATTTAATAAAATGATTAAAAAGTATGTGGTGAATAGAAGCAACTCAATTACACTCTGAAATCAGAGAAAAAGATATACTAGTTAAGGAGGTCCTTAGCACCACACCTGATGTTAACAGCACTTAAGAGATGCTTAACAAAACTTGCTAAGGACTCATTCTAGGGACTAATGGTGAACACTGCTGGAGGCAAAGAAAAATGGCAAAAAGTAAAACAACACTTAAAGCAAAAAGTGTGGCAGAACAAAGTAATAGTCGGCTATTAAAGTCATTATTTTCACAGAGGTGTACTTCATTACTACCTACTGTGTGTCTGACAGCACTTAGAGCTTTACTGACTTTCAAAGGCTGTAAAAGTGGATAACACATGTTGAGATCCTGTACCTTTTTCCTGTAACAGTAGTACATGGAGCAGATCAAGCTCCATTCACTATTAGTAATTAAGAGTGGGTGACCCATCATAACCATCTTTATTTGTTCTTGGCAGGGATGCTAAGATTTCCCTCTGAAGCTCTGCTCTCGTACTGAATTTCTTGGCTTTCATAATAAGTTGGTTACGATGAGAGACCCAATTATAATCTGGGAGGTATGTTTGTAACTTGCAGTAAAAATAGAACAGTAAAGTGTCTAGATGTATACGATCATCTTTGTACAGTCCTTACTACATGAAGAAGTTAAAAAAGGTCCAGAATGTTCTATCAGTACTGACTCAACATGCATACTGATATTGCATAATTTTAGGCATAATCATAAGAGAATGTGTGTTGTCTTGAATGATTAATTTACTTCAGTAAATTTACTTCGTAAACATGTTGCCCTTCTCATAGTGTGTGTGTGTGTGTGTGTGTGTGTGTGTGTGTGTGTGTGTGTGTGTGTGTGTGTTTGCACGTATGTGTGTGTGTGTGTGTGTGTGTGTGTGTGTGTGTGTGTGTGTGTGTGTGTGTGTGTGTGTGTGTGTGTGTGTGTGTGTGTGTGTGTGTGTGTGTGTGCGTGTGTTTGTGTGTATGCTTGTTTTGGATCTGTGTTTCTTGTTTAGTGGTTCTGTCAGAGAAATTGTATTACAAAATCTAATGTACAGTGCTGGGGATAATGGCAGGAGCTAGGTTAGGATTAGAACACAGGAGTAGAGTAGTACCACACACCCAGCACCACCATATTCATGTCTGCTACCCAGACATGTAATTGGTTACACCAAAGGCCTTGGCTGGTACCGTCTCAGTTTTTCAAGGGAAGAGCAAAAAAGCACTTCACCAACTTATTACAATTAGATGTATGCCCATTCACCCCCCCTATCTCTTCCATTGAAGAGCAAAAAAAAAAAAAAACATGGACATTCCTTCTACTGGCACACCAACCAGGTGGCCAGATGCACAACACAACAATCCCCCCCCACCCCCACCCAGCCATTCAGGTCCTGTTTCTGTGCCCAGTCTCTACCCCTTCATCAACATAATTTATTATTGTAAACTGTAGTAAAAATGTTGTTACAGTTTATACCCTGCCTGCATGGAGCTCTATGGTTCTAGGGTTTTAGTTAAAAAATAAAAAACATTAGAATTGTTATTTATTTATTTATTTATTTATTTGTTACTGCTTTTAATCTGTAGCAACCTGCTTGCTGTAATGTGGCTATGTGGCAAGCAGTTGCTACAGTTTAGACCTCACACAGTATGGTACAGTACTCAGCTACAACCAATCCTACTCCCGATTCCCTTAACCAAAATCCACACTTTAGGTCCACAATCAACACTACACACACAAAGTGCATCTGGAAGTTAGTGGGCTTTTTTGTTTCATTTTACTGCTTGCAAAAGGATTGTGTTTGTTTCCTTATACTTTTCTTTGGGGTTGCAGTTTTTTAAAGTTTCCCTAGTCGCAAGGCTTGCAGTGATATTTTGTGGTTCACTGTAAGGTCATATGGGGAAAACATGCAGTATTCCACAAAGTTGTTGATAGGATTTTAATCCAGATGCTGAAACTGAGATGGAGACCTTAGCAGCAAAGAACTGCGCTGACCCATAACACAGTAGGGAGCAGTCGGGTGATGTTATTATGTTAGATGGCTTCCCATCCTCTACAACCAGCAGAATGGACCAGTTGTTTACAATACTGCAATGACCCTATAAGCAAATTGGACTGAAAATAAACCTAGAACTGATAAATAATGTCAGGTACAAAAATAACACTGCTGATTGCAGATACTAACCAACCAAAGTTTAGAGCTTTTCTTTGCTGGTGCGCAGTTAAAATACCCTTGTGCTATGATATCTCAAGCTACAGCCTGGGGGGTATCATGCTGTCTTTTAAGCTTTTCAGCTTCTATATCAGTACATTGTCTTGGCATCATTACAGTTCCCAGACTGAAAGTGAATAGGTAAAGCTGTTAAATGCAAGCTATGTGAAGTAAAAAAAATCCATCTATTCATTTGATACACACTCAAATTATTTCTTTACATGAAACAGTTTAATTCTTTCATCTGTTTTTGTCATTGTGCTCTCAAGGGCAGTCTGTCCAAGTTTCTGATGGAAGCTGACAAGTTGCTGTCTTCATTTAATTTAAAACAAAACCATACTTCATAACTTTAAAGACACCTTTTTCTTTTAGTGCTAGTTAATAACATCAATATCTACTTACTAGAGCTACAAAAAAAAATTTCCATTCCAAAAAATATGTGATTGTTTTTAGGCAATACAACTTCTGTTAGCAAAAGATAAGTTTAAATAACAATGTCTTTTAATGTCACAATGTTTTTATTTCAAAGGTTCAACAAAGTGCAGGAAATTAACCTATTCCAGAATGGTAGACAAAAGTTGTATATCAATATAATAAGACATATGTAAAATTAAATGGTCCTTATCAGTAGGTTAAGACTTGACAATAAAAGTCACAACTACAAAAAGGTAAACACCACTTAACACAAGCAACAGTGATTTTCAAAAGTTGCTGTTTAGAGTGATTTTTGAAAGTTGCTGTCAAACATTTAAAATGTTTTCTGCGGGGAGACAAGACTCCTGTAACATCTATACCCTTGTTACTTATATACACTGATTCTGAGATCACCTCAGTGAAGAGGGAATATTCTGAAATACTTGGAGTTTGTAGATCACATAAAATACATACAGTTCTGTGGATTTTATTTATGGCCTCATATTTACTATGGGAAGCCAATGCTAAAATTTCTTTACAGAGGTAATAGCATTTATGAAAAAAAAATTAACACAAATGAGACCAGAGACACCACAGTTCAACCTCTCTTTCTTACTTAAAGTAGGAAACAAGGGAGATGACTTGAATCATGTGTTCCTATTAGGGTGTACGTGGGAGTGTGTGTGTATCTTGGTGAGTTCTGTAGTTTGGTTGACATGAAGTTTGGTTGACATCTGTTTAATAAACTACATTTAGTTAACTATATCAATAGTTGACAGGTATGTCAGCTCAATAATCCCTGAGCTGGAGAATATTCCCTTTCCATGTGTGATTTCAGAGTAAGTATTTATAATTAGCAAAGGGGTTAGCAATCAGACTTCCCACACGTTTGTTTATCTAAAGATCACAATTCCAGGTGTTTTATTTTGTTACTATATTCACTACTTCTAGAACAATTGATTTAGACATTGATTTCCATTTTCTAGTAATTGCTTTTTTTGGCAGCCACCATAATTAGACTCAGAAATGCTTTACTATGTCTAGGCAATTCCAATTCTGTATTACAGCTCAAAAAAATCATTTCTCAGTTGCACCAATTTGCTCATTCAGTAACTCTGATGGAGTAGGCTGCAGGAAATCTGTGAAGTCTGCCAGCTCATTGTACTCCCAAAAAATAAATTCCCAGTTAACCCCTTCTTCCCCATCACATCTCCAACATTTGCTGTCTACCTGAGGAAAAATTCTTTGGAGTCTACTTGGGGTATAAAAATACCTATGTAAACACTTCTAAGCAGAGATCCTAAATTTTCTAGACTTTGTTGCTTATTTGGGAGACATACACGTATCCTCCCATTGTTTCTTTGTGAATTGCTTATCCAGCCTCTCTTCCCAATCCTGTCTAACACCCTCTGATTGATTGTTATAGTAATCATGCAATATTTTGTATGATCTACAAATTATTCCATTTTTAACAGTAGTTTCTGTTCTAAATTCTACCAAAAACTCTACCAAGGTTGTTCTTTCACTTAGGACCCCTCTATTTCTTTCACTTTATTTATACACTGATACCAATACTTGATAGGGAATGCCTGCACAGATGTCGACATTCTTGTTAGTTGACCACCTAAAGGTAAATCACCTTGACAGTACTGCATATGGAAAATGTTCTCTTGTTATACAATAGGTAAGACTATCTGTCCTGCTTTGTTTAGCAAGGGCCACTTGCAAATATATCAATATGAAGATGCTGGATTTACTTAGCTAATATAGCTATGAATGTACATCTCAATCTTATACCATTTTTGTGAAAGACTCAATGAACAGACTAACAACAAAAATGTTAGTACGCATTTTTCATAGGTTCATAGGAGATTACTAGACTAATGGAGTAAGGCCTTTACAAGCCTAGCCAATATAATCTGATTGTACCCAATATTTGGCTCCTAGGGGCAAGAGGATGGCATAAATGTGTGCCTATCCATTGAGTATCTTATGTATTTTTCCTGTCCATAAGGGACATGGGCACTACTCCAGGTGTGAATTTGTGATACCCCATGAATTGATCAAAGCTAAGATTGTTCTTATAAGTAAGTACTAAGCTAGCTGCCATTGTGCAGCATTTTAAGCTTAGTCAGTTTCCCTTAATAAGAATCACACTTTGTACTTTATGTCTATAAAGTAAACACCTTAACCATTAAGCCATGTCCAAAAAAATGTGCATTACCTCAGTTGGACAGTACACTTTTTGGAACTGAACCCTCAGCTGTATATGTATTAGTTTACCTGTATCAGAATGCACAGTGGACAGTTTCAATCACTTAGAATATTAGTCTAGCATCAAAAATGATCATCAATCAATGCATTGATTTAGAAACAGCATGTGATGACATTCTGATTTGAGTTACGACACTGCACTGTAAAATGCAGGCAAAATGCCATTGAACACGTCTGACAAAAAAAGTACAGTATTTCCACAGGAGCACTATGTTAACTGATATGATATGATAAGCAAAAGGTGCTTCAACAAAGTATTACTTTAAGGGTGTGCACACACAACAAAGTATTAGTTTAAGGGTGTGCACACACAACAAAGTATTACTTTAAGGGTGTGCACACACAACAAAGTATTACTTTAAGGGTGTGCACACACAACAAAGTATTAGTTTAAGGGTGTGCACACACAACAAAGTATTAGTTTAAGGGTGTGCACACTTATGCAACCAGCGTATTGTATGTTTTATTATTTTTCATATTTTTCCCCTAACAGATTTTTTTCCCCTAACAGATTTGTTTGTTTTTCAATTGAATTGTACAGGTTATAGGGCACATTAAAGGTGGGAAAAGTTTTGAAATTATTTATAGTGGTCTCATTTTTTTATATAAAAATAACCTGGCATTTTAACAGGGGTGTGTAAACTTTTTAGATCCACTGTACTGTGTATAGTGAACTCTAACCATTTCTGTGTGACATTTCACACTCACTAGGTACCAGTTTTGTACATACTGTGCTATAGTAAACTCTAATGCCATTTCTGTGTGACATTTCATGCTCACTAGGTACCGGTTTTGTACATACTGCGTATAGTGAACTCTAACACCATGGTTTTATACATACTGCGTATAGTGAACTCTAACACCACTTCTGTGCCACATTTCATACTCACTAGGAAACGGTTTTATACACACTGCATATAGTGAACTCTAACACCATGGTTTTGTACATTCTGCATATAGTGAATTCTAACACCATTTCTGTGTGACATTTCATGCTCACTAGGTACCAGTTTTCTACACACTGTGTATAGTGAACTCTAACACCATTTCTTGTGTAACATTTCATCATCACTAGATAACAGTTTTGTACATATTGAGTACAGTGAACTCTCACACCATTTTGTGTGACATTTCATGCTCACTATTATTTTGCCACACACGGTGGTGGTACTGCGGTAGTGTTGTCACCTCACAGTAAGATGCTGTCCGATTTGATTCTCAGCTAGAGTGTCTTCTGCGTGGAGACATGTGTGAATGGGCGTACCTTTGTTGAAGGTTGTGTGTCAGGGCTGGTAACTCGGCATGTAAAAATCAACTACCGATCATTAGCAGACCGGAGTTCTGCTGTGGTGACCACTAACTGGGAAAAGCCGAAAGACACAACAACAACCTGGATCTGTATGCCATTTGTTATTTGTAAGTTTCTGGGCTAAGAATGAAACAGTCTAGATTGAATAGAACTCTATCCAGGCTAACAAAGATAAATAATAACAAATAAGTAAACTGTTAATAATAAACTTCTTACCAGAATCGTAACTGCTGTTTTCTATTTATTTAAAATATCAAACATCTGTTAAAGCAAATTGCTATCAGAAAAATACAACAATTCTTATCCTGAGACTGTGAAACAAAGGGCTTCTATGTGGTTTTTCAGGCAGCAGGTAGTAAACATTGAAACATGGAAATTCAAGTTCTGATGGCAACTGGGACTGGATTTGACTGAAAAAATAAATACTATAAGCACCTGATAACTTGCACTATAGCCCTGAATGACATAGGAGAACAGCAGGCAGACAAGAGCTTAGTAGTTTTGTCCTTTTCTGGAAAAGCAGGCTGAAGAAAGACACAACTGGGCTCACCACTGCCAACAAATTTATCAGCCAATAATTACTGGCACCTGTAGGAGAAAAAGCATCTGCTGTACACCCTCCCCCATTCTCAGCATGAACCCACGAGGGAAATACTGACTAAACTGAAAATGGATTTTGCTGCCCATCTCCACCTGGCAATCCTCTCTACCGCTTTACATAACCTCTTCCTATCACGTAACCCTTATCTGTACCAATCTATCCTAATCTCTCTCCTTCTTTAAGTTTTTAACATTTGTTAACTGGGAAAGTCTGACTTGGAATGAAGCCAATTTTCAGCAGAGGCTGGGGGGAGAAATGCTCCAGACACATGTATTTGTATCACAGGAGGAAACCCACATGAAGGACTGGAGGACCTGCAGACGCTGCACAGAAGGCACCCCAAGAATCGAACCGGAAAACCTCTTGCTGTGAGGCAACAATGCTACCACTGCACCACTGCCCCTCCTTATGTTCCAACTAAACTAAATTCATCACTTTTACTTATATCTACTCTGAATTACAAACATGAAGCTCTCCAGAATTGTATATAGTGTTTTATCTTGATTTTTCTCATTGCTCTTTTTGTAACATATTTTTGGTATATTTCTGTGCCTTACAATATTGTTGATAATTTCTGAAATGTATAATTTTCAACTGTTTTTTTTTTTATGTAATGTCTTTGAATTTTTTTTTTAATTTTCTCTGTTAAATGGAGCTTTTCTTCTCAGGCCTCCTCTGAAAATGGGCTCTTATGAACCACTTAGACTTTCCCGGTAAACGAATTTCAATATTTTAATTTTATTTATTAATTTTATTTTATTTTACATTTGTTGAATGGGATAGTCTGACTGGATACATGTCCATTTTCAGTGGAGGCAAGGGGAGAAAAGCTCCAAACTTGCAAACAGACAAAACAAGCAAGTTACAGTATATGCACAAACATATTGTATTAACATACAAGTTACAGTCTCACATTTCAAGCCTATGAAGAATACAGTTTATATTCAGAAATATATACAAATATGTTACCGTTTCTCTTATCAAACCTATAGGTGCAGCTTATATGCAGAGTATCTGCAAAGATGTTACAGTTTCTTTTTTCAAACCTTTTAGTGTAAGAGGTCAGTAATATATTGACAATTGAATTGAATATGTAGACAATGGTCAATAAATAAATAAATAATATGGCAAGGTCCTCTCTGTTGCACTAAATCTGATAATCTCTATGCAACACGTCACAGATCCTAAATACATTGGTTATTTCATACCCCTGGTCACTGTCTATGTGAAGTTTTTCCATGTTCTCCATGTGCCTGCATTATTTTTTTCCTGGATGGTTCAGTTTTCTCCCTATTCCCAAAAACATGCTAATTGATTGTCTATTCTTAACTGTCCATATATTCTTCTTATAACCTTTTCCTTATTTATTTATATATAAGAGAGATCAGTTTAATTATATGGTTAACAAATAACAAATAAATAAAATAATTTTTATTTAAAAAACTCCTGCAATTGATGCAGTCTAATAAACTGACCGATTTGGGTATGGGATATAATCACCTTAGAAAAATAAACAATTTCTTCAATAATTTTTTTCCAAATTAACTCCTAAAACAAATTTTACCTCACTGTCTGCTTTTTAAACAGCATGATTCCACAAGCAGTGATATCCATGTATACGTGGTAAGATCATCAAGTGTTCTTGAAGTGGTTAATAATGCTATAACACAAAAAAAACAATGGCACAAGCTTTGCTTAAAGGATAGCTAAACAATAAATGTGACTTTCTCTCATCTGAGTCTGCATTTTCCTCTTTACAAAATAATATCCACATTGTTACTTAAACTTTAGGTATAAATCAGCTGTTTTCCATTTGGATAGCAAGGGTTGCTTCAGTTTTTTGGGGTTTACATGGAACCTCACAATACTTTTTTGTCTTTTAACAGTTTCTCTCCTTAATTCATGTATCATATTGCAGATTTTATTTTAGAGTTTTGTCCTAAAAAAACATATACATGGTAGGGGTGTTGCATCTTTCCCATCTTAACCTCCTCATAGAACTATACATTTGTAGGTTCATGGGTCATTGATGATTATTAGGCTAATAACTCCAGGGGGCCATATCTCCTAAATGTATCTGACAAGTTTTTATACCCAGGAGTTATTTTAAGGGTTATGTCGTGCTGCGGTAGCGTTGTCGCCTCACAATAAGACACTGACTGGTTCGACTTTCAGCTAGAGCGTCTTTTGCATGGAGACATGCATGAATGGGCGTACCTTCGTTGAAGGTTTTGCGTTAGGGCTGGCAACTCAACATGTAAAAATCAACTGCCAATCATTAGCGGATCGGAATTCCGCTGTGGCGACCCCTAACCGGGAAAAGCCGAAAGACACAACATGTAGACTTGAGCATGGATAGTCTAAAAACAGTACTAAACACTTATTGAATCCAGGGGGTTGCGGAAGTACCTTGGTGAAGCAATCCATCTTTGTTGTCAATGTTGGTTCAGCACAATCATCTATGTAAAAAACATGCAGTACATTCTTAATAAAATTCCATGCAGTCATCTAATTCAACCAAAGAGCTGGCATTAAAGAGATAACCTCTGTGACTGTAGAGAACTAACCTTTATCCTTTCCCTACATCGCACGATTCATATGTACATAGGTGGCTACTGTGTTATTCGCCCAAACCTATCCATGATTACCCCCATTTTAACAAAATACTGCTGACTTGTGCCAATACCCCAAGGAATTTTTCAAGTTACAGTGTAGGCTTGTATACATTGTGTTCACAGGCTGCTCTGTCCACTAGAGATATAGGTGTCACACCAGGGATAAAACTGTGATTTCCCATCCTTTGGACCAAGTTACATTTAGCTTTGTTTTACGTAGATGGGGAGCCTATTCCACAGAAGTGGTGACCTTTTTTTTTTTTTTTTTTTTTTTGAGAAACACACCTATGCCTGCAACATATTTATCTATTTGTTTATTTATTTTACATTTGTTGACTGGGTTAGTCTGACTGGGCAGTGCCCTTATTCAGTGGAGACCTGGGGAGAAAAGCTCCACAATCATATACAGTATATTTACACACTAACAATTACAGTGACTACATGAGAAAAAAAAAAAGCAGAGTGTTACATCAAAGAATTAGTCAGATGCTCAGTATGTACTCAGAGCTTATAGGTTCATAGATTCATAGGTGTACTAGGCTAACAACCCTGGGGCCTTAACAAGCCTAGCCAATAGGATTACCCTGGCATTGTGTCACACAACTTTAGTTCCCAGTGCCTCTGTCGAGTAGAGCCACTGGAGTGATCCCCAGTGTGAATTTTCTATTTTCCATCCACTCATCAAGATTTCTGTTGAAGAAGGCCAGTGAGGTGCGCTGCTTGACATGTATGGGAAGTCTATTCCATTGCATGGGCAGTCTCTGGATTATGAACCTGTCCCTCCAGCATGTTCTGTTGATTGTGGTAATGAGTTTGAGGTCTCTGGAGCATGTGGTGCGGTGGGATTGGGATTTCTTTAGCTGTAGTATTTCTAACAAACATGGGTCAAACATGGCTTTGTAAGTCAAGCAGAGATCACCTCTAAGTAGGCGATATGAGACAGAGAATAGCTGGATTTTTTTGAGTCTGTCCATATAGGACAAGTGTTTAAGGCCTAGGATCCTCTTTGTGAGGTACTTTTGTAGGCTCTCCAGTTGTTGCAGGTGTCTAGTAAGGTACATGCCAAATGGGGCATTGTACTCGATGATTGGCCTAACGAGGGAAGAGTAGAGGGAGACAATGACCTCTTTTCTTCCTGGATACAAAACCCTTAGCAATGAGATATGCCATATAGAAGGACTTTCTGATCACAGTGGCAATGTGGTGGTCAAAAGAGAGGTTGCTGTCAGCCTGTGTTCCCAGATCTCTTATAACGCCTTCTGTGTTCAGTGAACTACCATCAATGTGGTAATTCATGTGAACCGGGTTTTTCACAAAGGGGATGATGACACGTTTTTTGGCATTGAGCTTAAGGCCATGGTTCTGTCACCAGTCTTTGGCCTCGGTGAGGCCTTTCTGTAGGATGTCAACATCACTTGGGGAGTTAATAATAGCTCCCAACTTGCAATCATCTGTGAACTTTGTCAGCCAGAATCTCTTTGTGTTGGCTTGGACTTCAGAGAAGTGGATACCAAACAGGGGATCATCCAGGACCGAACCCTGTAGGATTTCACTTGTGACTGGTTGGCAATCTGACTTGGAGTCAGCTACTTTCACACTGTGGGTTTTATCTGTGAGCCAGTTTACAACCCACCTAGTAATATAGGGGTTGATGCCTAGCTTAGTGAGTTTTTCTACGACTCCTGAGTGGGGAATGGTATCAAAGGCCTTGGCCAGATCAAGGTAGGCTGTATGAACCACCTTGTCTTCATCCACTGCTCTGGTAACTGACTCAAAGAAGTCAACCATGTTGAGCAGGGATGATCTATTCTTCACAGAACCAAACTGTGTGGGATCCATAGTTTGGAGATTCCCTATATCCATGTTTATTAGGTCCATGATGATGTGTTCCATAGCTTTGCATATCAGACTTGTCAGGCTAATGGAGTGATAGTTCCCAGGGTCTGTAGTTGCTCCTCCTTTGTGGAGAGGGATGACTCTAGCAGTGCACCATTCAGTAGGGAGAAAGCCTGAGATGAGGCTGTGACTGAACAGGGCATGCAGGTGTGGTGCCATTTCCTCTGTAGTTCGTGTAGAACACAGCCAGGGATATTGTCAGGTCTCATAAAAGCTGTATTCTTGGCCTTGAACAGTGCTGTTTTAACCTGTGCAGCAGTAATACTTGGTCCCTGGCAATCTACTGGTATTGTGATTGGTCCTTTGGGGGGGGGGTAAAGTTGGAACTGAATCTGTCAGCCAGTATATTGGCAATATCTGTTGGCTCAGTAAAGGAGGAACCATTGTTCAGTAGCTCTGAGCAAATCTGGGTATTGCCGTGGAGATTCTTTACATAACTATAGAAGGCCTTGTGGTTGTCTTTACTATCTGCTGCAATTCTGTTTTCATAGCTAAATTTAGAGGATTTGATGAGGGATCTCAACTTTTTGTTGAGGCTAATAAGGGAGGCTTTCCAGTCTTGGGACATCACCTTATTCCGCATCAGTTTTCTCCTTCTGTTTTAGAGTTTGTTGATGGCAGTGGACCACCAGATTGGCTTCCTTATTTTGGAGGAGAGTGTCTTGGTTCTATTGAGTATGGTGAGATCCATACATTTGTATATATGTTTGTACAGTGCATTGGTCTATGATTTGGCAGTCAAGCAACTATTCTCCATTTGCATGGGTGCTGTGAAGTAAGCCACCCCTGTTTTTAGGAGCCCAAAGTTAGCTTTGGATAAGTTTTCCATGGTAGTTACCTTTGTTGGGGGGGGGTGGATTTCCAAGGTGATTAGTTTGTGGTCAGATCTAACCAGGGAGGAGGTGACTATTGGTGTAGAGCAATGGTCCCCCATGTTAGTAATGACCAGGTCAAAGATGTTGCTACCTCTAGTGGGGGTAAGAACGAGCTGGTCCAGGGCATTGGAATTAATGAATTCCAGGAAATGTTGGGCAAGTGTATTGGTACATAAGTAGTTTTCCCAGTTAAAAAAGGCACTATAGGGGTGGCAAGAGCCTTGGCCAGTATCCAGAAGCCCAGGGTGACAGATGCAGGCCATCTCTGGCAAAGCATCGAGGTCTGTCAATCATGTCATCCCAGGCAGATACTGGATCCCCTTAGAGTGACACCAGAAACTTAGCCAACTGTTGAAATCAATCATTTTTTGCTTGTACTGTGGTATCATTCTGGGTGATGGTAGGATGCTGCTCAGGGCTAGGGCCATAACTGCCTGGACTACATAATCCGAGAGCTCTTCCATGTCTCTTTTCGTGTAGTCCAGGGAGGTACATCTCAAGTCATACACACCCACATGTACAATGACAGAGTCATATTTGTACCTGTTGTTGAGGGACATGAGTGCATGCGTTATGTGGCAGATCCTGGTGCATGACAGGCAGCTGACTGTTACTTTCTCCTTATTCACCCTAGTGAGTTGGACATCAGTGTGCCTCACTATCGAGTCACATATGTGTGTTGGGCATGCTGTTTTGTCTTAGGAGCTTTGGTTGAGTGGCAGACTATTTAGGAGAGTTATCTGTCTCTTGATTAGTGTTGTGCTGTAGTGGTCGAGTGTATTTCTGCCTTGGAGGTCTCTGCTGTTTTGGTAGATTTTTTTTGAACGCCTCTGCAAAGGTGGGTGTGTGGTTTGTGTTTTTATGTGAAGGCAGTGCTGGTCTGTGTTCTGGAGGGCTATGTGTTCCATGTGGTGTGGTGCAACTGTTGACCTTCTCCTCTTGACTAGCTATTCCAGTTTTGACTGGAGAGTGCATGGCTTCCAATTTGGATATATAAGTACATCTCTCACAAGTCTGAGTGTTGGAACATAAGAGGAGAGGGTTGTCAGTATACATGAGGCAGTTGTTACATTGCTTCAGGATGCCCAAGTTCACCAAGTTAATAGGAGAAAGCACAGGGAACTCACCTTTAGACTTGCCTGGAGGGGTGGGCATTAATAATAAGTACTGGAGCTGTTTTCTTGTAGAACGTTTAGAGCTGGTAGAACTTTTGTGTGCTACAATAATTGCTATAAGAAGTCTGATAAAGTGCTAGACTAATAAGCTAGTAAAAGTGCAGGAGAGGAGAGAACTAGCAGATCTAACAGAAAGCTTGAAGAGCAGACTTTGGCACCACTCAGAATCTTACAAACAATCCTGGGTACAGCAAATCTGTATCTGGACTAGACTAGTTACAGGAAAGGTGGAAACCAGTATAAATGCAGGCTTTTAAACCAGAAAGTTTAAAGAGATAGAAAAACTGCCCAAACGGCCAATAAACTACAATTTCTGGGACAGAAACCACTCCTCTTGAGGTAGATAGGCTACCTAGTACTTACCACTCCCACTGACAAGCTAGAAGGCTTCCCTCCAATAGAGAAAGTCTTGGGGGGTTCAGAAGCTTACAAGCAGTCCTGGATACAACAAATATGGACTAGACTAGTTACAGGAAAGGTGGGAAACAAGCGCAAACTCAGGCTTTTAAACCAGAAAGTTGAAAAAGATGGAAAAACTGCCCAAATGGCCAATAAACTACAATTTCTGGACCACTCCTCTTGTGGTAGATAGGCTACCTAGTGCTTACCACTCCCACTGATAAGCTAGAAGGCTTCCCTCCAACACAGACAGGCTTGGGGGGCTCAGAAGCTTACAAACACTCCTGGATAGAGCAAATCTGTATCTGGACTATACTAGTTACAGGAAAGGCAGGAAACAAGCTTACAATTTTTCTTGTTTGTTTTTTACAGGAAAAGCAGCTAAAACAGCACTACAACAATTCAAGTACAGTGCAAGCTAGCACGCTTAAGTGTGTAGCAGTATTAAAGCAAATAAAGTTTAAATAAATGCAATTTATTCAAAATGTATTCTGAACTGAATTCAATTGTTTTATTCAAATCTGAACAGTTAAAAAGTGACAAAAATATACTTATTAGCTGAGAAGCATGCTTAGTCAGAACACAAGGCGATTCTAGCAAAGTTTTGTTTTAGTAAAGTGGAAAGGGAGAAAGGAGGAGCAGAAGATAATTCAAGCTTAAGAACCTAAATGGGTTGGCCTTCTCAAATGTTCTCATTGTATTAGCTAGAATGAACTAATGACAATAGACTGGGAGGAGTGTCCCAGAAAAATTTACAGTAGGTGCGGGCAACTGCAAAGCCACCAACTATAACAACAACACTGGAATAGGGTGGGGGAAGGGAGAAAACAAGTTTCAGAACAGATCAGATAACAATGCCAGTAAATATATATATAACTCAGTCAAGCAAAAATTAAGACAGTGCAGAACTCTGAAAAGTTAAAAAGTGCCAAAAAATATACTTATCAGCGCTATATTTTTAGATTGCTTGAGAAGCACTGTTCAGTCAGAACACACGAAGATTCTAGTAATGGAATGCAGGAATTTACAAATGGACTATTTTATATCAACAAGCCTTGAAACAATCAGATAACACAAAAGCTGTTTTACCAACTTTAAGAACACCACAGGAATAGGGAGTTGGGAACCAGTTTCAGAACAGATTACAAAACAGAAAACAATGCCAACAAATATATACATAATTGAGTCAAGCAAAAATTAAGACAATGCAGCACTCTGAAAAGTTAAAAAGTGCCTAAAGCTCATCTGCATCATAAAAAGTTCATGTTCCTTATAGGTTCATAGGTTCATAGGTTCATACTGTACTGGGCACCGAGCTATCTGCCAATTACGCCCGGCTTAGCTTTTTTCTTTAGTATGCCCCCTTATTATGGGGAACTATTTTGCTGTATTTTGTGTTTTGCTGTGTGACACTGAGGTTATACACTATATATATTATATCTCTCATCCTCCATCCATTGGTCATTGAACAAGGCCACAAGGCCAGCTGTGCTGCATGTCCATGTGCTCACATGTACCGCCATTTGTTCCACAGGGGTGATGAATTTCCTCTCTCCAGCCCTATTCCTAGCCGTGTCATTAATTAAGTCTCTCCCTGTTGGCTCTGATCTCTCTTGTGGCTCTGATGGATCTAGATTTTTTGAGGTGATCTGGTTTGTGGCCTTATGTGTTAGGCAGGGGTCACCTCTGAGGCTGAGGTCACCTCTGAAGAGAGTAAGGAGTTTCTTTCAGAGGGGAGCGGGCATAGGAATTTTGAGACAGTTTTATCCTTTTTTTGGATTTTTGAGTTTCTCCAGCAGCTGCTGCAAGTGTCGGGTCAGATACATTTAATATGGGTTGGGGCTCAATCATTGGTCATTGTGATGAGTGATGAGTAAAGGAGACTATGACCTCTTGATCCTAGAGAGATCTTCTGAATGATAAGGTGATAAGGTAGAAGGTCTTCCTAACTCCTAACTACTTTAGCATGGGTGTTGAATGACAGACTACTATATATAAATCTGGGTCCCCAGGTCCTGATAACTTCTTCCGTGCTCAGTGGATTGCCCACCTATTTGTAGCTAGGGGTAACCTTTTTTTTTCGAAGGGTATGACTATGCTTTCTGGAACATATGTCTTATTTCTATTAGAAATATAACAGTTCAAAAATACTCTTAAAGACGTTCTAGTAACACCTGGACATGCCTCTGTAAACATCTTCCTTGAACATTCTAAATATATCCTCATGCAGGCACTCTACCATCCCCACACCCTCCTAACACTCTCTTCTCAACTGCACCTCCTTTTCAATTCATACCCCTTCTCCCTGTCTTCCTCATTCTTCCTCCTAAACTTTGTTACTTCTACTTCCCCTTTTAAACTTCCCCACTTGATTACTCTCTCCCCTGACTTCTGCATCAGATTTTTTAACAAACCCTTCCTGTTACTTAAACAGTTTTAGCTGAACCAAGTGACACACTGTTCATTATGCTCTGTACACTGACTGTACAAAGTAATTCACTGTTAAACTTACTGCCTGTGTGTTTTCTTTTTACAGTTCCAGGAAACAATGTGCTTTTGCATGCTCTGGAGACTGTACAAACATACCTGCTTTGAAACTTACTGTATGATATGCTGTTGTACATTTAAATGCATCCAATGAATAGTTTTGAAGATTTGCAATTAATATGTTCTGTGTACTTGTGAATCTACCCTGTAAATAGTTTTGCAAAATTGCAGTTAATAGTAATAACCTGGAAATATAGCACTATTAAGTATATTTTTTGGCACTTTTTAACTTTTCAGAGTTCTGCATTGTCTTCATTTTTGCTTGACTCAATTACGTATATATTTGTTGGCATTGTTTTGTGTTTTCTGATCTTCTACTTACTGGTGACTCA
Organism: Protopterus annectens; assembly: GCF_019279795.1. Classification (NCBI taxonomy): domain Eukaryota; kingdom Metazoa; phylum Chordata; order Ceratodontiformes; family Protopteridae; genus Protopterus; species Protopterus annectens. The sequence goes on along the minus strand of NC_056746.1, from coordinate 161,673,410 downwards.
AAGATCTTAGATCTAATAAAAGTAGCTTGCTTACAACCACAGAACATGGAATAAAAAGCTTTGGGAAACAGAGTCTGGTAGGCCATATACAAATAATTGATGGATTACTTCCTTAAACCATTATAACAAGCCAGCAGCCATGCAAGTTACAGGCTTTTTAACATGCTACCTACTCCTGTGGTTATAACAGCTTTGCTTCACAGAGGAGATGGTATGAAAGAGTAATAAGGAGGAAGTATGCAAACAATCTTTCACTTGAGAATGAACAGTCACAACATTGTTCCCACCCCTCCCCCCTTGTTTTGGTAGTGGTGTCTTCAAACACCAGCAGAATAGCAAAGATAAAACTATGACTTTTACATGTCCTTGAATTAAATTTTTTAAATCTTGCATGACACAATGTTTACTGTACTCTGTGTTTACCTTCTGTTTTTAATGCTTTGAACTGAATAAAATGACTTGTACGTACATAATATAAGCACTGTTGTCTTTGATGCAAAAACATGAATAAAAATGAAAGTGCAACGTGGAATCTTATTTATTGATTTAGTAAAATGTGATTGAAGTTACTCATCAAATTGTGAAGAGCCCAATCATATCCTAATTGAATTCCGCAGAAAGGCCCCCATACTATGGTTTTAATGCCTGACAAAGAACTGGATCACAGCTTCTGTAGGCTCAAACCGCTTTATGAATGTCCTTATAAATTAATCATAGCTTATGAATTTCTAATTTGCTAATGGGATACACAGGCTACCCAGAGGGTGCGTGTTATGCCATTCTTTGCTCTAATTATTGCATAAAAGAAATGTCATCTCCACATGTTTTCCTCCTTTTCTGCTAGTCAACACAGGCAATTTAACTAAAGAAGAAACAGAGAATATCCCGAACACCATGCTAAAAGACACTTAGAGGTGAAAATGCATTACTATTAATAGATCGGTCACGATGAGTTTCCACTTGGGGTATTGCTCCGTATCAAAGGGTAACAAATGAAAACTATCCTTACCAGTAAGTGGCAGTACATGTAGGATTTATAACACATATTTGGTCTAGGATTTGAATTACATTTTGTGCCAGAGCTGGAAGTGTTTTAATGAAAGTAAGAAGGTTTTATACATAGAAATCCAAGTTCTTAGGAATTAGTTCATTAAAAATCTGGAAATAAATTACTTGTGGAAGAAATATAAATTCTGAGGGTACCAGGGTATTTGCTTGGGACTGGGAGTTGCATGTCATGGCTTTTACACGCACACGCACACACACACACACACACACACACACACACACACACACACACACACACACACATATTTTTGAGAATGTGCTTTGCACTATTTCGTACCTTTAGGAGTTGGTCTCCATTAGTGCAGATTCAGTGAAATTACTAAAATAAAGATTGGATTCTGCAGTATATGCATCCCTAACTCAGCACAGGTTTACAATAATAGAAAAACAAAATATCCTAACATGAAATGGCAGCTCTTCATACTCAGAAAAAGGAGTTAGGTAGGAATCTGGGTAAATTCTCAGATTAAGTCATTGATGCGAATGGAGAACAGAATTAAAATCTTTTTCAACAGACACAATACTGAATGCAATATGGCAGTGTCTTCACCATGCCCCTTTGTGAGAGACTACAAATGCAAGTTTTTAAACACTTTGAGTCTAAATTTAGCACTTCACCTCATAAGCATGTGTTAATCAGTCAGTTATTCTATAAACCATTTTAATCAGTTAACTTTTTCTGAAAGTTTTTAAAGTCTTTTGATGTCTTTTTTGGAAAAAGTGCATGTACTTATGTTTTCTTTTGCTGATACCTGCTTTATCATGTTAAGGATCTTGACGGAATCACAGACTATCCAAAAACTCAACAGGTACAGTGCAAATAAACCACTGATGTTTTATAGAATGTAAACATGCAGCCCTGCACTGTTGTAGAATAAATACATTGACAGTCAGTTTGGAAAGTTGATATAGAGGGTAATGATTGGTTCTCTGATTGTGACGAGTACATTATGTGTTTGAGATTGGATGTTAAGAAATTCACCTTGAGAATGAAGCTCAAGAGGTGAATCTTGGCATCCATATAGGGAACACATATTATAATACGGTCGGACATCCATTCATAATTCTTTGTAGTGCATAGAGCGTTATCTGCTCCATGTAATACTAGTTAGACAAAAGTAGAAAATGCGAGGTGTTGTGTTGGCTTTAAAAAACAGTTAAACAGTGAGGAAGTGGCTGACATCCTTACGTATTCCATGTCTAAGGGAAGCAGTTTAATTAAAAACACTGGTTGTAATGTGAGACAGCAGTTAGAAGCAGGAGCTGAAATGAAACCGTTTCATGCCCTGATGCTGCTGTTTACTGGTCGGCACTGTCAGCTCTTAGTGCCAGATATGATCATAAGAGCATGTAAGGCCTTCAAAGTGTTGTTAAGGTTAGATCTTGCACCAGAGTAGTGCTGAATCCACATGTTATTTTACCTGTTATTCATAACACTCCAAACTGTTTCATATGTATGTCGTTAGAGTGTGGGAAGAAATCATAGCTGTCATAATACTGTAGCTTTGCTGCTTATAACACATTTAATTCCTAGTGTATGCTTTCCTTGTTGTAGTGTGTATTGGTTTATTTGATATCACTTTGGTATTTAAGTGGCCTTTTTCTGGCATAGTTTGCATTTTATAAAGCCAAATGTGTTTGTGTTTATGTTCTGCATTCCATTTTAGTGCCCTTTGGATTTATTTTGCATGTTAATGTTCACAAGTTGTTTTAGCACAGCTACAGTTATTGCTGTTTTATTCTTTGTAATTTGCATTTTGTACTCATATATTTGCATTTTGTGACATACATTGTATTTCACTAAGAAACTTTTTTCCATGTTTCAATAAAAGCAACCCTGTATAGCCTAGATCCAGTGCATACTAGGCCATAAAGCAGTTCTGTTCAGGGTATACATTAAAAATGTTGTTTTGAGAGCATTGTGAATATATCTTCTATGCATCCTGGCTAATGAAAATGGCTTAAAGATATGCCAAGGCTTGACAGCACATTGCTACAGAAGCCAAACAGGTAAAAAATGAAAAACATCATGGCATTTTTAATAATGGCCCCTCCTGCTTAAGTCTCACAGTTATGATTATTTTAATAGGTTGTTTTGCATTCCAGGCAGCAACATACCTCTGTACCACAATCTGGTGTTCTGTTAGTTATGCATAGTGCAGCACTATACATAACCCACTTATGAATGCCACACACCCACTATGAGAGAGAGAGAATGAGTGAGAAAAGGAGTGTGTGGGTGTGTGGGTGTGTGGGTGTGTATGTGCGTATGTGCGCGTGTGTGTATCTGTGAGTGTATGTGTGTGTGTTATGTGTGAGTGTGATGTGTATGTGTGTGTATGTGTATTTCTGCAAGTGCATGTTGTCTGTGTGTGTATGCGTGCATGTGTGTGTGTGTGCATGTGTGTGTGTGTCTGTGTGTGTGTGTGTGTGTGTGTGTGTGTGTGTGTGTGTATATATACGTTCTCTGTGGTGTGAGTATGTGCATGTGTGTGCATATGCATGTTGTCCGTGGGTGTGTGTGTGTGTGTGTGTGTGTGTGTGTGTGTGTGTGTGTGTGTGTGTGTGTGTGTGTGTGTGTGCGCATGCACATGTGTCTATGATTTACAAAAGCATGTTAGAATGTGCTACTTTGTGAGTGCATAAAATGAAGGTGTTAAGTAGATAAACACACTCTGTGACACATTTAATAAAATAATCGCAGATGTAAACAGTCTTGAAATATTCAGGAATAAACAAACAGCAACACATTTTCTTGCATATACTTTGACATGCAAAACATTCATTCCAGCTGTAAACTATATTTTATTTCTGAATTTTCCTTATATAAGAACATGGACTTTGTTTTAGAATGCATGTGACTTTTGAAGTATCCAGCATGAATCCCTAAACATCTGATTTTTTTCCACTCGGAAAAGAATAAAGTTTGTTTCTGGCATGGGCCAAGCTTCTAATTTTGTGTTTGTTTAATGCTTTTGAGATGCAGAGCTCTCATTAGCAAGCATTTCACCACTTGCCTATAAATCGATTAGAGACTGTTCCTCACTTAGGGGAATTCAATATAGGACATTACATCTTAGAAGAGAGACGGTGCGGATATGTCTTCTCACCAGAGACACTTCAGAGTTGGCCTCTGGCATGATTATGAAAAGACTTCCATTTACTCTAGAGAGAAAATGTACAAGTGGATAATTTAGGCAAAGTGAAAATGATTTTTTGTAGAAGCTACAGGTGTAGGGCAACTGTGTTCCTTTTCTTAACTTGCATTTCCAACAATCAGTATAATAATCAGAAACAACATGAAAAAATCCAATGTGCCGCTTTATTTCTTACTTGACATTTTTAGCTGAAATCTTGCTGGAGCACTTTTTTGAGTCGGGCCCTGTGCCTGTGGCACAATTCATTTTTGGCTTATGTGACCTGTTAATAAAACGTGTTAAAACCTTATCACAGAGAGCAGCATGCAACTTACAGTCCCAAGAAATAGATCTCATTTGTTATAGCTGGCAAGCTGCGATTTTAGGGAGAGAACACAGCATGACAGTAACTAGTCCTGAGAGAGCCTTTTTACAGCTTTCAAGATTAACTGCAAGGCTCATCAATTCAGCTATAGTGATACATTTCCTGTTTTACTTCTTCCAGCATTAGCTAAGGTACTGTTAGAATTCACCGACTGACAGATGTCTGATGCGGCTGTGAAAACATATTTTCTTGCTACATGGAGTTGTACTTATTAACATTTTAAAAATCCAGGAATGTTCTCCTATATTTATTTAGTTTCAGTCCTGCCCATAGATAAAGGCATGTTAATACAAAATATATGAAATGGGATACAGTTATTTCAAATGTGTTCACTGTTTTATCCTGTGAAAAGTATCTACTCAGTCTGTTTGAATAATTTTAGTACACTGGACAAAAAACATATATGAATGCATATAATCATCAAATTAAGTGGCGAGAACAAGTTTCTAGCACCACTCAAAACATTTGACAACATATTAAATAAGAGAAATCAGGCCTTTTAATTTCATTTTCTATTAAAGGAAACAGTTCTGCATCCTCTTGCATAACAAAGCAGGAAGAACTTTTTATTCAACATTGTATTTTCATTTACAGATCAAGTCTGTTTATTTTCATAAGCATACAGTTATTCTTTATTATACAACAGCTGACAGCATTAGACAATTTTTCTGACATATCTTTACTCAGAAAAGATTACATTCACCTAATATTACTTTTAGAAACTTACATTTTCTTATTTCCTACTAAAAGTATTTCCATTGGAAACAACAACTTAGATTCACAAGTATATATCACATAGTGTGATATTAAAGATTCATGAACATATATCACATAGTGTAATATCAGAGATCCACAGACATATATCATACAGGGTAATATTAAAGATTCACAAACATATATCACATGGGATAATATTAAAGATTCACAAACATATATCACATGGGATAATATTAAAGATTCGCAAACATATCTCACATAGTATAATATTAATAAGCATCTGCAGTGACCACGTACAAAGTGTGGGCATCTTTAAGGCAACGTGTGTTACGTGTCCTTTTAAGTGTAAAACGGACCATGCAACAAACTCCCAGGCATTAGCACTATGTGACCATTTGGTAATCATTTATAAATCTATCCATCCATCCATAACCCCTTTTACCCATTTTTGCACACGGGGTCAGAGTGTCACTTCAACAGTGAAAATCATCTAGAGCCAAGGTTTACACTGTTGTGTGGCTAGCCCTGCCGTGGTACTCTTCCACAAACATATATCACATAGTGTAATATTAATAAGCACCTGCAGTGACCACTTACAGAGTGTGGGCACCTTTAAGGCAATGTGTATTACATGTCCTTTTAAGTATAAAATGGACCATGCAACAAACTCCCAGACATTAGCACTATGTGACCATGTGGTAGTCATTTATAAATCTATCCAACTATCCATAACCCCTTATACCCATTTTTGCAGACAGGGTCACAGTGTCACTTCAACAGTGACAATCATCTAGAGCCAAGGTTTACACTGCAGGGTGGCTAGCCCTGCCGTGGTAGCTCTTCCACTCTACACACTTGAACACACAGTCACACCTAGGGCCAATTTATAGTGTCCAATCCATCTACTGCATGTCTTTGGAACGTGGGAGGAAACCAGAGCACCCATGGAAACCCATGCGAACACAGGGAGGACATGTAGTCTCTGCACAGAAGGCACCCCAGCTGAGAATTGAACCAGGGAACCTGTTGCTGCCAGACAAAAAAGTTGTTTCAGGATAGGACTTTAAATACCTACTTGTTACTTCCTCCTGAATGTGGTATTAATTTAGTACTTGTGACATCACAGTTATAGCCATATCAATAGACTAACAAATTATGAAAATGTACTGCAGCTTAGAGCATGATGCATATTATAAAGCTATATTACCTCAAAGATACAAAAATGATATAGGTAAAAAAATATTTTACTAGATTTACACAGGTTACTTGAAAACATCTCCCCTCTAAATTTAGAAAAGAACAAATGCTGCCTTACTTTAAAAAATAAATGCTAACATAATGCCTATTTACAGAATCAAATTGTTCTTGATTTAGAGATAATGGATAATCACATCCTGTGCATGGCTACATGAACATGTTACCTAATCTAATATTCAAGAAAAAATTTAAATAGGCCCACTATATGTAAATGGTTCAAAACACTTTAACATTAATTTTTTTATTTAAAAAAGTATGTCTTCTATATGCAAAACTGTGTTTCCTTCCTTTGTCTTAAATATGCACTGAATGAAACATTGTAAAATTCTGTAACATACTATTATTGCCTATAATAAATACCATTTATAACACTGGACTCAAGCAACCATTTTTTTTTTTGTATAATGCTCTATAGGACCTCTTCTTTATCTACTGTACAGCATTTGTTTTGCATCCTGGAGCCTGGATTTTGTCACAAAGAGATCAACTGACCAATTCAAACAACAGGTAATCAAATGGCAAATAAATATTTAAAATAAATTATGCCCAAAATTATTTATTGTGAAAAACACTGTGCAATTTTTGAAATGTTTATATAATACAAATGTTGTTCTCCTTCAGTAATTTTTGCTTTTTCAAAGCAGTCAGTAAAATGTTAGCATATTTTAATTGTTAGTTCTAACAACCTTATTCATCAATGAAAGAATTATTAATATTATTCTTCTGTTTTCATGGATTCAAGCACAAATCTGTTAAAATGAAGCATAATGCATAAGCATATGATTACAGAGCCATCCACACAATGCACACTAAATTATATTCATTTTGAATTTCCAGTAAAAGTATAAAAAATTCAAACTCTTAAACCCTCAAAAATAGGCATCATCTGCTCAAACCACATTTGTATTATGGCAGTATGTACTATACGCTATTTACCTTTTTTATTATGGCAGGTTGTACTATATATTTACCGTATTTATTATGGTAGGTTGTACTACATGTTGTTTACTATATTTACTGTGCTTGTCCATAGACCATAATTAATACTATCAGTTCCTTGTAATTGGCTTTACTGGTAGCATTAACCATAATAAAATCATTTATACCCCTGGTGTGGTCAGATATTGCTCTCCATATAATCAGATTCCATATTAAATGAAATTAGATGTATTTCTTGAAGTGAAATGTTAGTGCACCTCTATAAACAGAGTTTGCCATTGCTGAATGTTTACTTGTGTAGTACAGATAGTGTTGCATTACAATATAAATGGATAAATTGTTTAGTATTTCAGTCTTAAGGAAATCATTTTCCATACATTTGAATTAATATTGTATCCCTATGTTAAGCCATGTTGTATAGTTCTACTGGGATCATAAAACATAGCATCTGGAGGCCACATTAATTTATTCATGTATAGCTGTGTTTGCTGTTTGGAGGCTGTTTAACTGTAGCATAGAAACATCATTTTGCTCATGGATTTTTGGGGAAATAACATAGTCCATCATTTGGTAAGTGTTGTGGTACTAAATAGTGAGAAGAAAAAAAAAATAGATAACTGAAATATTTCCCTCTATTTTACTCAAGACATCATTTACTGGCCTGCTTAAATAGGAAGTAGGATACAGCAGTGCAGTCTTGATTGTATGATATTAGTTATTCTGTGACACCTGATAATGAGAAATAAAAGCCAAATATAAGCTGGAGAAGTACTTGACTGGGGGTAGTGTTCATAGTCCGGGGCTTCACATTTTCATTGCAGTGATCAGCAAAGAGCGACACTACAGAGATATGCAAATTCTGGATTTTCAGCATGGATACCTACATGTGAATGAGTTGTTGTAAACATGTCCTACCCATCTCAAACTGGTAACATGCTTAACACATAAGTGATTGGAGGACAGCAACTACACCGTTAAGCGACTTTACACATATGCATATGAGTATGAGCACGGGCAAGAATCTATAATGAGCTCGTTTACATATTACGCATGTGAATAGCGCTGCACTTATGCTACTAAGCAGCAGTTTTCCAGGAGAATATGGATATTCAAGGGGAGATCAGTTGGTACTTCTTCATAATTGGACATTTTACTGAAGGGGTCACTTGAATGAATGTTTCATTTTGGTGCTTGCGCATATTTGCACATACTCCTGAAGGGGCTGCTTGGAGAAATAATTTATGTGTGTGTCAGGGAAGTGTTTGTGCATACTTAGACAAACTACTGAAATGATGGCTGGGGGCAAGTTAATGGATTGTAAGTCCAGCATCAAAAGTGGACCATCGCTTTTAACAATGGCTGTGCATACTGAAGGGACGTCAGACTATGAATTGTGAAACTGCCTCATTAGCATACTATCCTTTACAATATTTCTCATTTGCATTTCATTAATTTTAAGGTCTGTTGCATTATAAATGGGCTCCATGAATTTCGCCTTTGCTACACTCATTCGTAAGCATCAAGAATGTCCCTATAGCATTTTCCATCATTTTATGCATTTGAAAGTATTAACTGGAGCACTATTTGTTCATGGGAGACAGCACAGAGTAATGCAGTCTTGACTAATTGGCAAAACTTGTTCTGCGATATCCAGCAGTGAGAAAGTATAGCCAACTATAAGCAAAAGTAGTGAGAATGTATGGCTAAATGTAAGGGTCAGTAATAATTCACTTAATAATTCACTTTCATCTAAATGTTTCCAATTATCTTATTGGGAAGAATGAAGTGAACTCCTCTGTGCACAACTGAATTAATTCAATCTCCAGATGCTAACAAAGGGCGCAGTGCAGCTGTCCCACTGAGAGGATAATATCCAGCTGGGCACAGATCAATGTAGCATCTGTTGGCTGTATTTGTGGTAATGTTGTTATGAACAAAGGATAGTGAATAAGGACTAATGCAGAGCATTATGACTATCTCCTTGAGAAACATGATTGTTTGATACCTGCTACAGACAAGAATAATATTTTTATTTTATTTTCATTTATTGCATTGTTAGTATGCAGTTGTTATGGTAATAAAGAAAATATTTGCATCTGGAGGCTATAGTGGTACTGCCTCTCAAATATGCTTGTAAAACGTAATGATAACGGGAAAGTTATTTAAAGGATTGTTGTGCTGTCTCACAAGAGCTCATAGGTTTATAGGTATATATTAGGCTAATGATCACCAGGGCCTTTATAAGTCTAACAGTGCAATTCAACCCAGTTGTCCGCTATGATGACTGTAAATTAAGAGATGGCATGTTAGTTAGTTATTAGAGGTAATATTGGGAGTATGTTTGGGCATTACCATCTGGTCTGTTTATCAGAGACATGGAGGACAGTCCCGGGGTAAATTTCCAATTTCTCATCCATTGGTTAAGGTTACGCTTCATACATTCTGCCTGTTGCAGAAAATGGGGTAGAGCTTGGACAAGATAATGTGTTTATACCTTGGGTTATCCTGGTAACGAACCTTTGTGGGCATTCCAACTGTTGCATATGTCTGTCAGGGACATGCTGAAGAGGGCATTATACTCCATCATGGGTCTAATAAGGGTCAAATAAAGTAGCACTATGGCTTCCTTGAAACTGGACTTATAAGCTAGGTGACATAGAATGATTTTCTTACTACCCTGATCACATGTCGGACAAAGGCCAGATTACTGTCTACAAAAGCTCCTAAATCCCTGACTACTGGATCAACTCTTAGGGGTGTCATATCAATGCAGTAATTAGCCTGGGATGCAGTATTCTCAAAAGCCACTTTAATGCATTTCTTTGCATTGAGTTTTAGTCTGTGACTTTGGCAACAGTGATTTTTTTCTTGCCAGATCCTCTAGTAAGATGATTGTATCATAGGGAAATCTATGACAGCTGCCAATTTGCAGTCTTCTGCAAACATCATCAGTCAAAGGCCCTTTACATTAGCCTTTACCTCTGAGAAGTAGATTCAAAATAGCAGCGATCACAGCACAGAGACCTGAGGCACCCCACTGGTGACTGTTCTCTTAGTGGAGATGATATCACCAATCTTAACTTGCTATGCCCTGTCTGTGATCCAGCTGGCAGTCCAGTGAGGTAGGGGTTTATGCCAAGTTCATTGAGTTTGTCAACTATACCTGAGTGGGATATTGTATTGAATGCCTTAACCAGGTCCAGGTAGGAATTATGTATCATTTTCACCTTATCTATTAAATTGGTGACCTTTTCAAAGAAGTCCATGACGTTAAAACCTCAAATTCACATACATGTATTTTGGAGTCTGGTCCACTACCCTTTACCACTGTACTATATGGGGCATATTCTGTGATTCTTGCTAGTGGTACATAATAGCCAAGTATAAGTCAGAAGTATATTTCACTTTATTTTAAATGTCTGCAAATATACTGCTTGGTGCATTGTTTAATTTAGATGCAGCAGTCTGCTGGAAGTTCTTAAATTAGAGTAGATACTTTGCCTATGGCATAAAATGCCTGAAGGAGTACTCTGTACTAGCACATATTTATGAGTAGAGCTGAGACTTTGACAGCAAAAATAAAAATAATAAAGGGTCCTTGCAGCTTGCAAGGAATGAGGCTGTTTCAGTGGAGTGCAATGACAGAATCAAAATGGCAAAAAGAAACAGTATTTTTGTTTGAAGCCATAGAAGGTGGAGATTTGCATTAAAGACCTTAATTATGAAAACAGAGACTGCACTTGAATCGCTTGGAAGTACAATGAGACATGCTAACTTTTTCTGCCGTATATGTCTTTTACAGCTTCTAGAGTATTCCTATTGTTCCTAAATGCACAATGTGTGCAAGTGATCTGATGTAGACATCATTAGGCAAAAGTGCAGATTTCCTTTCGAATGGCCCCATTATGACACACACGAAATAAAAAGTATGGGAAAAAGTAAACAAACAGTTGTAATAAAATATCCATGGGTACTATATGGGTTATAAGGACTTGAATAAATGTTGATACTGTCAAGTAAATTAGAAAAGGGATGGACACTTGTCTTCATGAAGTATTAATCTGACAGAAAAAGGAACTAAATATGTACATAGAATATGTATGCTATGATACCAGATTTCTTTGCAAATGTATTTGCAATGGGAATCTGATGCCCTATATCCTGACTTCACAAATACCAGAATACTTTTACTATAAACTGCCAGCCATATACAGATTTGTGACACTGTTCCCCCTCACCACCTCTACATGCCTAATATAAAGCCATATATAATCTAGGAACCTGCTTTAGTACCTCATCTCTTAATTACGATAATTTCTGGCCTACACAGCTCCTTTTCTCACCTCCATTTCACTGAATTTCCAAGCACTAATCACACGATCTATTACCTGTTTCACAAACCCACTAATTTACCTCTCCAAATGTTCAGCGTTCAGCATTTTCTAACCCATACAGTTCTTTAATATTATAATTGTTGCCTTCATTTCATATGAATGTAATCTAATTAGGAAATGAATGTGTAATAGTTAATGTACATTACTTAATCCCTGCGCCTCAGCTGAAAAGTTTTTTTTTTTCAACAAAACTCAGCTGGACAATACTAGTTGACAAAAGCAAAATGAAGTAGAAAATATGGAAACAAGTAAATAATGATCTCCTAATTTTAATAAACATGACTTTCTATAATCTGTAATTTTACCTTTCAGACATCAAAAATATTTTATGTTCAGTTCCTATCCCCAGGAATATGTTAGACTGTCCTAAAAGCAGTATTTCTGAGTATGCTTGCAACACAGAGGTTTTCATTTTGAAATGAGGTACACTTAGCCAATGTATTACATGAAGATTCCCAGCATTCATAAATGAGGTTTGGTAGCAAACTAATTTGTCCAAGGACATTTTCGGGGGGGGGGGGGTAAATATATTAGCAGAAGTTAAGAGGGTGGGGGACTGGAAAGGGTTAATGTGAATGACGGATGATTGGGAGGAAATGAGGTAATGGTAGGGAGAGGCTTAAGGGGTATATGCAAGTGTAAGTAGGTAAGGAATCACATTTTGGTGTAAACTTGCTAAGGCAAGTTATGTCCGAGCCGACATAGGTGATCCTGGAGAACAACTGGGCTTCAGGTTCCTGTTTGCTGGCAATATATATATATATATATATATATATATATATATATATATATATATATAAATATATATATATATCTTGTGGTATTTTTTTTTTTTTTTTGTCTGGCAATTTGGGTGAGCAGGGGGGTTGTTTCCCTGGTTGGTAGCTTTATTGATTTTACACTGTCATAATTCCTGCTCTACATTTTGCATAGAGGGGTTCTAATAAGGAAAAAAAAAAGGGGCTTGGAAATTGGCATGAAAACTTCCATTTCTTCAGTACTTGGCAGTAATTATATCCCCTTTTGTGTCGCTTGTACAGGTCTTGAGTCTCTTGATTTGTTCACATTGTATTTTAGTGGTGGTTTATGAGGCTGAGGGTGCGGCAAATGGGTTCTATGGGGTAGCAGTTGTTCCCACTCATGACAGGTGTGGCATCTGTATGGTGGGGAGATCGGCAACCCTCCCACCTGTCCATATTGTTACAGAGTGTCCTCATTTTTGCCCCATGTTTTGGTCTATTCTTCTTGGGGTTTGTGGTTTTCTGGAACATCACTAGGGATCAAAGTAAGTAAATGGTGACTGTGTTTGAGTTTTGGGCCTGACATCCTAAGGAGAGTGCCTGCTGAAACAAATCTGGTTGTTCTGGCATCTTTTGAGCTTGTGGAGGTGGTATGTGGATTCTGGCCTGGTTTTTGTCATTGTTCCTCCATTGTTTTGGGTTTTGTCCAGATTGCCTGTGCTGTGGGGTTGGGAGGTATGAGACCAGGCCAGTTCAGAATTGCACAGGAGGTCCTGTTTGGTTCACTCAGCACTTAGAACTGTGGAATTGATTCTGGATAATGATGTAGGATTGATGGTTGGAGTGATCTCTATTCTGGATGTCGGTTTCTGTTTTGAATTTTTGGGCTGGAGTGCAGTGTTCTCAGGGATTGGAATCAGAGCTGTGTGGCTCTTGCTGTGTATTGGCCATTTGTGGTGCATTTTAGATGCTTTCATGGGCTTGGGGCATGCTCTGGTGGTGGGGGGTCACCATGTCTGCTCAGGGTGAGTCATGTCTTCTCTGAATGGTATGGTTTGTTGGCAGTTTCATCTGTGGGAGGTTGCAGAAGTAGATTCAGGATGGGATGCTCCTTTGGCAGGAGATTCAGGTGCCTTGTTTGTTTGGGGTTTGGGCTTGATTTTGCCATGGCTGCTGCCCAGTGGCACCTTTTGCTGCCTACTGAAACCAATGCAGTTGTTGAGGTCCGAGGAGGCAGTGGTGGAGATGGTTCTTTGGGCTTGTTGAGTTTGTGGTGGCGGTGTTTTCGGTTGTCCCTGTTTGGGGTCATTGTCCTCACTTAATATTTTGTCTGTTCCTCATATACTTTGTAGTTTTCCAGTGAATGTTTGAGGATTAAAGCGGTAAATGGCAGCATTTGAGGTTCGGACTTCGTGTTCCCTGGTATGTGCATGCTAACTCAGGTCTTGATGGTCTAGCAACTCGCAGTGGTTTGGGAACAATATCTAAAGTGATGGTGCACTAAGCTGCTGCATTTTCTTAAGAAAGCACTTTAAACACATAGCACTGAGGTTAAGTTTTGCAGCCAGATTGCCCGATGCATAGCAACCATTTGCAGGGATGATATAGCCATGGCTGTGCCTTGCCATTGGTAAGGGAACTGACTGTTTTTCATGGGCATGAGCATGGGGTGAAGTGGCGCATGTGTGTGAGACAAGTAAAAGAAGGCACATTAACCATTTAACAGCCATATAGGGGGAGAGGAGAAGATTGAAAGCTCTTGGAGACAGCAGCTTCTGCAACTTATGTAATTAGCTATTTTGCTGAGGTGTTATCAGCTATTCAGTGCTTAAAGCTTTACAGAATATACTTGTACTGGGCGATGGCTCCCTTTCAGTCCTTTACAGTTGCTTAATATATATTAAAATAATATACATTTACAGGGTTCCTGTACCTTTTATGGGGAAACATTCTTGAAGAGAAAACTTGTTGCTATATGTTTTCCTCCATGATTTCTACATACTAGGGCACATGGCTGTCATTTATTACAATCCTGCGCCAAGGTAAGGCATGCCAATTTAATTATGTCGTACCCTCCTTAAACAGCAACATATGCTTCTTAACCATCTTTCACATCACGTTTATAGGGTAGGTTTGATCAAGCTGGAAAATCTGTGTGTAAGATCAATATTTAACATTGTCCTTGAGTACTTCAGATTTTGTATTCAACAATACCGGGCTGACACAGCTGGGACAGTAGCAAAAGTGGTAGAATTGCTGGCTCACAGTGGGAGGTTAGCTAGTTTAGATCAAAACGGGTGTGATTTCTGCGGGAGCCTGCTCATTTTCTCTGTGTCCATGTCGGTTTTCTGTTGGTGCTCTGTTTTCTTTCACATTCTAGTGGCATGCATTAGGAGAGTGTCCAGTTATCTAAACTGTAGGTGTGAGTGAATGTATGTTATAGAAGAAAAGCCTGTCAGACTATTTTCTTTCCTTTCTCTGGCCTTGAATACTTTACTAACAGCTGAGGCTGTTGGTAGGTACACTCTAGAGGTCAGTCGTGACGTATATGATAGTGAGTGGGCAGGCAGACACCCACAGCATTTCGGCCAATTATGTAAATTTCTTGATGCCTTTACTGATGGCTTTGTCCAGCACTTTGTCCAGAATTCTTACTCTTAGAAGTTGAGACATATGGTGATGATGACACATAATTGAGTGGGGACTCCCGTGTCTTTTGGGAAGCTGCAGAACATAACCTGATGTTGTGCCATTTTGGTACTTAATGCACAATTATGACTCTGCTTTTGCAGTGCGAAATTTAAGTATGCAAAAGGATTACACACTTTTCGTATGTATATCTCTATACTGCAGCTGGTGTGCACACATAAGGCCTAGCAAATGAAGATGAGGTAACAGTCAGTTCTACAAGAGTGAGATGTTTTGGGCCAAGTAGTAATAGAACCTTGGAGGTGGCAAGGGATGGTGGATTTATTGAGGGCATTCAGGATGGGGTAGGTTGTCTTCAAATGTGTTGTATTTCAGATGCTTTACAATTCTCCCTCTTCTTTGCAGATGGTAGTGATATGAGGGCTGTTTCAGCTGTTGAAGTGCTACACTATGCAGTCAAAGGTGGTGGCAGTGCAGAGGTCATATCAGCTGGTTATTTGAACGGTGTGTCATCAGGTGATAGATGTTGCAACAAAGGGGTTCTGATTGCTGGAGCTCCATGGAGTCAGGTCACAGATAGCGATACAATTTTACCTAGTCATTTCCATGTGAGAGAGTGGTATGTGAGGTGGAGAAGGTTTTGGAGTGAGGGAGTACATGGCATGGAGAGGTGAATGCATTGATGGGGATAGTGCTGATGTGATGGGATTAGGAGTTTTAAACAGTAAGTAAAGCTCGAGGCTTTGGTGGTTTAGTACCTACATGTGAAGGGACTGCTGGGTGTTAAGTTTGCTTAGGTGTCAGGTTTCATGTAGTGCACTGAGGTTTGGTTGCAGTAGGATACGGCTTTTGTCAGTATCACTTAGTCACACTGGGTAGTGTTTTGTATGTTTCTGGTTGGCATGTAGGTTTCGCACACTTGATGTGCGTGGTTAGATATTCAGAATTAGTGGTGACAGACTGGGAAGGTATCTTGAGTAATTGAGTTTGTAGCAGTCTGAATTTGTTACGTGGGTAGTAGATAGGGTTTCCTTAAGGATTTTCTTTTGACGTAAGGAGTGTGGGGGTTAATTGCTAGGACTTTTCATCTATTACAATGGAAGGTAGTGATTGTGAAGCTATGGTAGGGTAGGAATGGGGGATGGTGAGGTTATTCAGTTTGTTGATATTCTTTTCCTGAGCTGATAGAAGGGGTATGTGATATGTGTGACTGGAGAATAGGTAGGGTTTGTGGGAGCATTTCAGGTATGTGAGTGTTTGGGGATAGGAACTTGGTGTTCTAGTGGCTAGGCTGAAGTTGTATGGTTTAAGCAGGGCATGTTTTTTTTTTTTGGTCTTCTACCAGATGTTTACGGTTTGTTTTGTTATTGTGTGTGTAGGTGATACTTTGAAAGGAAACCTTTAAAGGGGAAATCTTAAGGTAAACAGTGAATTAATGGATTATAGATGTTGAGCTTTTGGTAGATGCATTGGATTGTTCATTGGGATTTGCATTGTTTTCCAGTGTGGCTGGAGGATTGGGTTGGGCCATACTTTTGGGGGGAATGGTTGGTGGCTTGCCCGTCAGCAGGGTAGGATGACTGGAGGAGGGATGGGACACTTTGAAGTTGGTTTCAATTTAGCAGGCCTCATAGTTTTAACAGGAGAAATTGGGGTGAATACAGTCCATTTTCACTAGGATAATATGGCAGTGGTATGGGTTGCTGGTGTTGCTATCTGAGGCATGTCAGGTTAAGGTAGAAGGATTAGTAGCATGTTGCAGGGGTCTGGGACACCTTATAAGTAAAGCACATGGTAAGAGTGTTGCTAGTTGGGTCAAAATGTGTTGCAGCTGCCAAGGGGCAGGAGATTGGTGGGATCGATTGTTGACTGATTTGGTTCAGGCTTCTGAACAAGGTGGGGCATTTCGTTGGGTCAGTGAAGAGTTAGCTGTAATTACTACAGTCATATCAAGATTAGGGTTATGTTAGCTTACTCAGTCTTGTATGGTGGTTCATATGCTGGAAGAATTAGGGTAGTTGTGATAGTGTGGAGATTAGCAGACACTGCCTATTGTTAAAGAAAATTGGTTGCGAGGTTTGGCGTTGGTAAATGGAGGGTCATTGGATTACAGTTTCTGTGATTGTCATTTCACGAAAGTATCAAAGCCTTTAATTGGGTGGTTTTGGATGCCAAATTTTTCTTGTTTTATAAGGATAGTGGGGATGATGACAGGAATACTATGTAATTCTTCCATTAGATAAAAAATCTAATTTTGGTCATTAGTATATCCACTGGGAGAAAAGAGGGGTTGCAGTTAGTTGCATGATGGCATGTCATGACATTGTCTTGTTTCAAGCAACATTGGGCTTTGTAGCATTCTGGCTTTTCATTGGCTAGGTATCAATCTGGGTAGGGATGTATTGAGGTCATTCAGAGAGTGGTTTGTTGGTTAGCAGATGCTATGATGTCATTAAATGTTTTCTGGTTATATCAGGTAGTTGGTAATGGTGGGATTTCTATTATAGTGATTGGAAAGGAAATTTCATTTTGGACATTAATAGATACATTGGGCAGTGAAATGGACTGCACTTAGGTATGATGGTGCAATTGTGCTTGTGTAGTTTCATCTGGTGTGAAATTAGTGTTTTGGTGGTGCATTTGGCAGGTAATGACCTGGAAATAATTGTGACGCTACTATTGGTGGTTAGGTAAGTGAGAGTTTAGTCAATATAAAGAGGTTATGCTTGGCTATGAGGGTATGATTTGTCACTTTAGTATTGGAGCAGGACTGGGGTTTAATTTCAGCCATTTAGGTAATCGGTTACTTTATTTGATGGGGCTTTGGGGGGTGATGACATGGATGCAGTTTGCTTAAAGGCGATGCTGTATGCTGAATATTTGTTATCACCTTTTAATGAGTGGTTGGGTTGGAAATTTGGCAGGAGAGAGGGGGAACAGCTTGATCAGGCTGGTGGGCAGAGAAGAGGGAC
>NC_056746.1:161645152-161650152 GCF_019279795.1 Protopterus annectens | reverse complement strand
TTATTTGTGCAATACATATTTACATATATTCCAAGTAAGTGCAATTTTTATTTATTATATCCATAGTCAGTATTATTTAACTCACTGAAGTGCAATATTAGGCAAATATCTTAGGCATTTCAAAAGTTGTTTTGTTTTACTTTATACAGGGTAGTTAATTTAACTCAGGGGACAATATTATTTTCATAAATGAGTGTTGGTAAATATCTCTGCTCTTTCTTGCATGTATTGGGAGTAGCACTGCATTATGTTTATTCCTTTACTTGTATGTGTTGTTTCACTTTCCATTGTAATCTCAAGAATTGTGGTGATGCATGAAATTTCGTTTAGGCTACTCGTGCAGTTCTAAATGACAATAAAGTTTACTTTGACTTTGACTAATGTATAAACTGATATAAAGATCTTCAAATCACACTCAAGACATTTTAAGTAACTTGAGAATGTAGTCAATGCTGCAATTTTACACAGGAGAACGAACTTCGATGGATTGTTCGTTGTAGAGCTGATCATCCTCCTGGTCTAAATGATAAAGTTAATCTCCGACCTGTTTTGAAGAAAAGACGACTACCGAGACCTAAACAGTGAATATGAACGGTCATTTTGTAGTATGCATTTTTATATATTCCTCCCAGGGTATATTATATTTTTGTTTTAAGGTTTTTAATGTGTTTTATGTATTTGTTGTTATTTAAAGCATTCGGTAGATGAAGCTGACGTTGTATAATTTTGTTGTTTAGCTTTATCTTTAAGTATTTTTATTAATATGTGTGATTTTAATACATGTTTAGATGGTATATGTAATGTCACTTTAAAACTTTAAAGAGAATGCTGACGTCAATGATTTAGTTTAATTGTTAGTGCTATTTAAAAGTTGTTTTATGTGGAAGTTATATAGTCTGAAGAAGCCTTATGGTGAAAGCGCTTACTTTATGTTATAATAAAGACGTCTTGGCTTTATACAGACTTTGACATTTTGTCTTAATAATTGGACAGAGCTTTTGGATGCATTGATACTGCCATTCTGTTCCTGTGCATGAGGACGTATCTGTTGTTGGTTTACCTGGTTTTTACAGCAAGAACATTGCTCCCTTTGTGGTTTCTTTCGCTAAAGCTGCATTTTTGTTTTGTTTTTTATTACATTTTGTATGCCTTTCCAGATTTGTTGTTCCTTAAAGCTAACTTTTTGTTTGTAGATTTAATAAGAAACAGAAATGTCTATACTCATAAAGAGATGAAGGGCTTGTCAGAAAGTATTACCAAAAACAAGGAGCAGAAAACTGGCAGAATGTAAAATAAATAGAATTAAAAGGTGGAGGGTAAGTAACTGCACCTCAGAAGGGGTTAGAAGGAGATAGTAAAGGGCAGCAGTTCAACGTGATATATTGAACCTTGGGGTACGCTTACAGAATGAGTCCACAGTAAAAACCTGAGAGCAAGAAAGAGGGCAGCGCAACCTGTCATAGTTAAAGCAAGGAATGGCATACAATAAAAGGTTTCAGTGACTGCTACAATATATATATATATATATACAATGTATCAAGAAACCTTACTTGTATGATAATATCATATTACATCTACCTTCTCATCCTATGGTACCTATTTTCTTAGTGTCCTACCATGTGTTAAATAGTCACACCTGTTCAATCTAATCTAAATATACCATTATGTCTTCTTTAAAGAAAAATAAGTTTGCTATTTCTAACAATGATATCATCACCCCTTTTTGCGCAATCCAATCAATGGTTATGAGTAGTTTAGGAATTATTTGGTGCACATCAAGGAGATGGCTGAAGAGTTATGCAATTTACTGGTTTTTGAAAGTAGATTGGGACAACTGTGCTTCTTGGACAGTGGTAAGTAATGGTAGGTGATACATGGCGATTTTTATAGGTGAGGGTAGCTGATGTGTAGATGACATGTATAGGTGAGGGTAGGTAATGGACAGGTGAGATGTATAGGTGAGGGTAGGTGATGGACAGGTGAGATGTATAGGTGAGGCTAGGTGATGAACAGGTGAGATGTATAGGTGAGGGTAGGTGATGAACAGGTGAGAGGTATAGGTGAGGGTAGGGGATGGTCAGGTGAGATAGCTCAGGGAAGTTGTTACTGTGATGACTGTATTACACATAATGCAGAGGAAATGAAAAACATTTAAATATATATTTTTTTCTTGTGAGGTTTAAGAAGTGTCAGCCAAATTTACCTCAGGGTACATTTAGGAGTTATTTGGAATAACCATGCCTGTCATTTTATATCCATGTTTCCATATACTTTCTCAGCTTTTGGGGATACAAAGCTACAGGCTAATGCAACATTGGTTGCTGAATGATAGATTATAGTATGTATATGTTATTCCTAGAAACCAAAGTACCAACAAAAAACAAGTAATCTCCGTGGTATCCCCAAAGTTTCAAAACAACCCACTAAAGTGTAGTGGGTCTAAAAACAAAAGAGTGTAAGAAACTTCTCTGTGTGGAAGATTTTCAGTCCATATATTTCTAGTTAATCACTGTATATTAATCAGATCAGACAATAGTAGTAGAAGTAGCGAACGTAAACTCATCAAGTCAAAAAGTAATAATAGAAAATATATAATTCTACAGCATTACTAAGTATTCAAAAGTAATCCAAGCAAGGCAGGCAGTCTGTTTCCAGTCAAAAATCCTTTATTAAGTACACAGACAAGCTTTTTGACTGGAAACAGACTGCCTGCCTTGCTTGGATTACTTTCGAATACTTAGTAATGCTGTAGAATTATATATTTTCTATTATTACTTTTTGACTTGACGAGTTTACGTTCGCTACTTCTACTAATATTGTCTGATCTGATTAATATACAGTGATTAACTAGAAATATATGGACTGAAAATCTTCCACACAGAGAAGTTTCTTACACTGTTTTATATGTTATTCCTAAATACTCAATTTTCCTTATCAAATATTAAGCTAAACTAATCTCTATTTACAGTAACTGAAAGTAAAAATAAACTACACCTCTGGTCCTCCCCTTTTCCGTAACTGAATGTAACAACTATGTGGATTTTTTTCTTCAAATAATATTACAGGCTAACATTATAAATCAAAGCCAGGCAAAGGATTAAGAAGAAGTGGACAGACATTTTATCAAACTGCTTTCAAGTACTATATTTAAAAGAGGAATACATCGCTTTATGTGTCTACATAACAATTATAACAGTTGTTCTTAAGTTTACCTTCTGCAAAATCTTAAATTAACAGTTTAGCATTCTGGCTATAATTCATATTAGGATCTTACAGCTTTCATTTAGAATTGAAATGTGCTTATGTGAAGGGAAAAAATTGTCAGTCCTTTGCGATATTGATATTACTACACTGACACATTAGTTCAAAGAAAACGTTATTGTTGCACATCTTGTCATTTTAAATCAAATGAAAAGCCTTAAAATGTCCACTTAAGCAGTAAATCTCACTGGAGAGTGTAGACTAATGTTTTCTACAGATGACACCAAAAGCTGCCCACGGGGGTAAAACCAGTGGGTTAACACATATTCACACCAGTAAAATCCATCACTCAGCAGCTTTATTGCTTTTACACATTTTATTTAAAAGGGTAGTTAAAGTAGTTTGTATATAAGCTGCTGTAAGAAGCTAATTTTTCAATGGTGGTGCTGCAAGTTTGTGGAGTGAGATATCTAGCATGACAGTGGATGAGGTTGCAAATGAATTATGTCATTTATATGCCTAGAGAGTGTACTTGGTGTCTTCTTATATTTTCCTTCTGTTTCATACTGCAGTTAAAGTATCATACTTGTGTGTGCGTGTGTGTGTGTGTGTGTGTGTGTGTGTGTGTGTGTATGTGTGTACATGTGTGTGTACGTGTGTGTGTGTGTGTGTGTGTGTGTGTGTGTGTGTGTGTGTGTGTGTGTGTGTGTGTGTGTGTGTGTGTGTGTGTGTGTGTGTGGGTTTGTATGTATGTACATAAGCATATGTGCATTTCATGGTATATCTTACGTATTATGTTTTGCGTGTGTGTGCGCTTAAGCATATATGCATTTATAGGTTCATAGGTTGGTACTAGGCTATCGGCCGTAGGGCCTATACAAACCTAGCCATAACAATTCCCTGGCTATTTCTTCCCACTCTATTTACTTCCCTGAACCCCTACCTAGCAGGGTGACTGACCTGATCGCCGGGGTGAATTTCCTTTCTCCGATCCAATCGCCAATGTTCCTTTTGAAGAGGGCCAAGGTGCTTGACATGTATGGGCAGTTTATTCCAGAATCCGGGGAGTCTCTGGGTCAGGAACCTATCCCTCCAGCATGTTTTGTTTATTGCGATGACAAGGTTTAGATCCCTGGAGCATGTTGCTCTGATTCATTGGGATTTCTTTAAGTGTAGCATGTCCAATGGCTCTGGGTTTGACATGGCCTTGTATGTTAAGCAGAGATAACTTCTGAGTAGACGATATGCGACAGAGTATTGCTGGAGTTTTTTAAGGTGGTCAGCATAGGCCATCTGCTTTAGGCCTGTGATTCTTTTAGTGAGGTATTTCTGCGGCCTTTCCAGTTGTTGCAGATGTCTTGAGAGGTAATACCAAATGGGGCATTGTATTCTATAATGGGTCTAATGAGGGATGAGTACAGTGGGACAATAACCTCCTTTTTTCTGGATGAAAAGCCCTTAGTGATGAGGTGTGCCACATAGAAGGATTTAATGACTGTTGTGGCTATGAGGTTACTGAAGGTGAGACCACTGTCCACCTGTGTCCCTAAGTCTCTTATCACATTTTCGGTGTTTAGTGTACTGCCACCTATGTGGTAATTCACAGGTACATGTTTTTTTCCCAAAGGGGATAACTATACATTTCTTGGCATTGAGCTTGAGCCCATGGCTCTGGCTCCAAGCATCTGTTTCTGTAAGGCCCTTCTGTAGAGTATCCACATCATTTGGGGATTCAATAATGGCTCCCAGTTTGCAGTTATCTGCAAACTTTGTTAGCCAGAGTCCCTTAGTGTTGGTCT
>NC_056746.1:161620152-161640152 GCF_019279795.1 Protopterus annectens | reverse complement strand
TTTGTAGTGGTGTATTGAGTAAGGGCGTTGCCATACAAATGTGATGATATTGCATTTTTAAGGGAGTTGTCATGCAAATTTGATGATACTGCATTTTTAGCTTTTAATTTTATCTCATTTTCTGTACGTGCAGAGCTTATGAGGAAGCATTCTTCCTTAACGGTTTTAGCAATAACTCACAGTTTGTAATCATCTGTAAACTTAGGAAACTAGAGGTCATGGATCCCTACCTGGAATACAGGAAAATAAATGCTGAAAAGGAGGGATCACAGCACTGAACCCTTAGGGTCACCTTTGGTCACATCCATACTTTCTGATGAGGCGTTTACATTTTATATTGTATGGATTCTGTCTTTTAGCCAGTTTACTATCCAAGTTTACACATAGATATCTAGTGCCAATCATTTAGATTTCTTATGGTGCCAGCATGTGGTTTGGTATCAAATGCCTTGGTCAGGTCTAGGTTCTCTTGGTATACCCCACCTTCTTCACAACACGTAAATTCACAGTGAAGTGGATATTACCCCAAATTCATTTTATTTGTTAACCAAAGCATCTCTCTCACAGATATAGCTTATTTAGACAGTCTAACAAATTACAAATTATAACTTTTTGTTTTCCTTTTCTGGATTTAAGTACTCTCTGTACATCTTTTATGTTCTGGTTTAGTTTTCTCATTAAGTGTCATAGTAGTTTCATGAACTGTATCTTCTCTTTCAAGTGTATATACACACACACACACACACACACACACACACACACACACACACACACACACACACACTCTGCCTGTTTCCAGAACTCTTATCTTAACTGTACCTATTTAGATGGAAAGTAACTATTTTCAGGTTTGATTTACCCCTTCTGACAATTTTCTGATTCCCCCTCTTTACACATGCTACATGACCAACTTACGTGTGAATCCAATAATTTAAAGAAAGAAGACACACATCGTGCATCTCCCTTATTCAGAATCAAAACTAACTGACCATGTGTGGTACAATTTACAATACAGTTCCTTAAAGTCTACAGATTTTACACTGTTTCTTTTATCATGTGCATATAGCTCTCTATCAGTTTTGTCATTCTCTGTTGTTTTAAACATGTTTCTTATTATTATCCCCCATTCCTTCTAAAAGTGGGAGGATTATGTGTAATTAGTATTCCAATTTTATGGTAGTTAGATGTACATATTTTTGGTTGGGTGTACCTATTTTCATGACCTTTCTACCTATTTTCAGTGTCCGTGGGTTTAGAGATATGCCCGTCTCTGATGAGGAGTTGTCATAGTAAGATTCTGATCTGCATATTTATTCAACGCCGGCATTTTTCAAGCGTCATGTTTAGATAATGAGAAATAAAGAAATGATGTGGATATTTAATCACTACACCTAACGTCAGGAACTTAAAAACTCCCAAATATGGGCTGTTGCTAGCCTAAAAGCACAAAGTAATTGCAAAGACTATGTTGGTCCAATAAATGTTGTTACATCACATCTTTGTATCAGTGTCTTTGTAATAATCTCAATAGATGACTTTAAAGAATTTGATTGTGGTGATTGTGTACTTTTATTCAAACTTCTGGAAAGGTTTATGTTTCTTACAGTAATTCAAATGAGTATTATAACTGCATGCTGAATTTACATCAGTCTTGTCTGTCAATGTGACTAGTTTTTAAATGATCCAAATTAAATGATGACAGAGAGAGTTGTGTATTCTTTCCTTACTTGTTTAAGCTATACATTGCACAATTATTTTATACTTAATGCAAAATACTAATACAGAATTTCCCCCAAAATAATATTCATACCCCTTTAAACAGGTTTCACATATTATATAAATATATATTTAAATGCTTCACAAACAATATTTAACCAGTATTGCACTTGACTGAAAATTTTACAAAATTTTCAAAAAATACAATAAATACAAATGCATATGTGTTTTTCCTCCTTTTGATGCTTTCATATTTTTAATAGATGTTTTTTATATTGAGAATAGTAATTTAAATAGTTAAGGGTTTCTTTTCTACAAAATAACATCATTTAGTTAATAACAATAAATTGGATTTAATGAGAAGATTTTGCAAAATATTTTCCTGATGTCTAAATATCAAGAATTAAAATTAAAAGTTTTCCCTATACTGTGTTTCTATGTTCATGTTTCAATATAAAACATTCAAGTTCCATTTTATTGAAATGAAAGCAGACCTTAATAAATTCCCTTGTTCACCACAACTGTTCTTAAATTAATGAGCACAGAAAAATTGTAGATTTTAAAAGGTATTTGTCTGGTTGCCAAATTTCCAGAGCTATTTACAAAATTTGACTTTAATATTAATAAAAATAACTGGGTACCCTTGTGGGTTCAAATATGGCATTGTGTTACTCAAACAAGTGTAGCACTAAATTTTCTTTTTTTCTTCAGTATGCAATTAAATAATCCTATGTTATTTAGGCCATTTATTTAAATAACAAAACATTTTCAATATTTGTTAAATGCATTAAAATTAGATCATGTTAATATGTTTTCAAACAAATATTAATAATCCTGATATTCAGATATGATAAAAAATAGCTGGGGATTGTCTATTTTTAAGGGTTTTGAATGCCATTCGGTCCATTGATAAGATTGAATAAACTTTGGAGCATTCATAACTTCTCTAGAAAATAAACTGCTTTGGTTGACTAAATGTTATCCATTGTAAGAGCTAACTATGTAATGACAGAGCAGTGTTCCAGGGTTCATGTAAAATTATTAACTGTGAAAATTTGTTTTTAGCAGCAATGAGATCAATTTCAGTTTAGGCAATTTTATAAATATCATCTTCCACCATTCTCTTATATAGCAAGGGTGTGGTATTAAAATAAATTAAGTAACTATAGCAAGTGTATAGGTGAAGCTTCTGAATGAAGGTCCTATCACTGAAGACCCATGGAGTACACTAAAGAAACATGAAGTCAGGGAAGGCAGCATGCTCAGATGAAGTCATGGCAGATATTTTCAAGATGTTGAGGAGGAGGGAAACCACAATATGTTGAGAAAGGAATATACCAGATGACTGGAGAATAAGCATTCTGAACCCAGGGAATAAGAAGGCATTCAAAACTGCATGAAGGTGCTGCAGAAGGTTTTTGATAACTGTATACAAAGAGTGGTAGCAGCAGTAATATTGGAGATACGCATTTTCAACTCATAACAGGAGGCAGCATAACCGACTCGATATCTGCATTAAGACAGGTAATGGAAAAGAAGTTGGAGATATGGAAGGAGCCCACATGGTCATGGCTAGACTTGGAGAAAGCATATTTTAAGGTCCAAAGAAAGATGATTTGGGCAGTCTTGTGATGGTCTGAAGTTCTAGAAATATCTTTAGAATTAATGCAGGCTATGTACAAGGGGCCAATAACATAGTTGTAGTGGTACTGTTCAAATTCACAGAGGGGCTTCCAGTCAGAGTGTGTTCCTGCATCAGGGTTCAGCTCTGAGCCCATTACTTTTCATAGTGGAAATGGAGCACAGTAACAAACAGGTCTTAGGGTATGTATCAACAAAAATGTTGTGTCCATATTGTGTGGCACTACAAGCAGAATCTGAACAGGAAATTCTCCAAATGACAGGGACTGGAATACAAAACTGAATCCACATGGGCAGAAACTGAGTACAGAAAACTGAGTAGAAACAAGAGCTGTCAAGGCAGGATATTAGGTGATCAGAATAAGGTAAAACGTGAGGTAGAAGAGAAAGCAGTGGAGCAGATTAACAGCTTCACTTATCTGGGAAGTGTGATTGAGAGAATGGGAAGTCTGAATGATTACATCAAAGCTATGATCTGTGGTGCTACAGCCAAGTAGCACAAATGTGCCGGGGATAGCATTTGATAGAACAATGCAAAGAAGGTGAAAGGTAGGTTGAGTAAAACAGTGGTGCAACCAGTGGTTCACCAGGGCACAGAAACCTGGATAATGAAGGAAGCAAAGTCGAATAAGCTTGAAGGGATGCAAATGAATTTACTGAGATGGGTACACACTGTGGGACAAAGAAATGGGGACATAAAGATAGAAGTCAAAGTAACTGCACTTTCGGTTAAGGGCAAGAAGAAGTGATTACAGTAGTTCTGTCATGTGAGAAAAACAGGAAGTGATTTGATAGAGAAGATTTGGGAGAGACAGGGAGAAGGGAAGAGAAGTGTAAGATATCCAACCAAGAGATGGAAGACACAGATTTTATCTGGCAGTTGACACAGAGAGTTAAGGCTGTAAGCTATAGTTCCTGTGATACAGGGTTTAATTCCCTCAGCTCTCATTTGCCTACTGTGTGCCACTCAGAATGGCACTTAGCTAGACATTGCTCAAGACCATCCCTGAAAAGGGTCTATATGTCCG
Organism: Protopterus annectens; assembly: GCF_019279795.1. Lineage (NCBI taxonomy): Eukaryota > Metazoa > Chordata > Ceratodontiformes > Protopteridae > Protopterus > Protopterus annectens. The sequence goes on along the minus strand of NC_056746.1, from coordinate 161,635,767 downwards.
GTGGGCATACCTGGTAAACAAATGGGTACTCTTACTTGGACTATATAGACATGAGAAGAAAGGGTATGATGAGAACGAGAAGGATAATAATGGATATGAAAAATATGTGAATATTTATAATGCAGTCTGTTTTTATTAAATTATTCAAAATACAGTTTAGTACATGACCATAACAAAAGTAACTCAATAACTCAACTCTGACCCAGCTCTGTTAGAAATGCTACATCTGAAGAAATCCCAATCCCTCCAAACCACACGCTCCAGAGACCTCAACCTCATTACCACAATCAACAGAACATGCTGGTGGGACAGGTTCATAACCCAGACACTGGCCATGCTATGAAATAGACTTCCCATACATGTTAAACAGAGCACCTCACTGCCCCTCTTCAAGAGAAATCTTGATGAGTGGATGAGAAATAGAAAATTCACCCTGGGGATCACTCCAGTGGCTCTACTCGACAGAGTCACTGTGAACTAAGGTCAGGTGGCACAATGCCAGAGTAATCCTATGGGCTAGGCTTGTAAAGGCTACAGGGCCATTAGCCTAGTACACACCTATGAACCTATGAACCTATGAATACTTCTCAAGACTGAAAATGCATTATTCAATATACATTTAATAGTTAATTGTATTGAGTATATGACCCCAACAAAATTTACTAGATACTTTTCAGGACTGAACCACAGATGTTTTTTATGCATGATGGGATATTCAAATCTAATCCACATCATATACTGGAGTCCAGCAGTATCAATAAATTCATACAGTATATTTTTGAGGTAGATTGTTAAGTTGTATAAACCTCAAAAAAAATTATATTTACCAAGTTATGAAGTTTTCTCCTTTGGAGTTTGTTACCTATTTCCAGAAAATGGATTTCAAAACATTAAAAAGTTGAGCCCACTCCTTCATTTTTTTTGAATATATAAATATAACCATTGTTTTTTGCCACAGAGTTAGCAGCTATTGAACTGAGAAAGAAAAGACTTACTTCTGAACTCAAATCATGGGCAAAATTGTATTCTTTAATAGACAAATACTAGTTTACATGTCACAATTAGTATAACACATTGTTAAGTGTAAGATGATTTACTGCTTTGTTATACATACCTGTATACAGTTAATATGTTCATATATGTTACTCGTTAATGTTTCTTTTTAATTTAAAATTTAATAACTATTTAGTTGGGACTTATCATATATCATGTATTATTAAGGCGCTCAATGATGCTTTCTTGATATGTCCAATTTAAAATGTGTTGAATGGTAGATGCATTTCTTTTAGAAGCTGCAGCAATTAGCAGCAGACAATTTTCTACTTGATCCAGGGAGATACATTTACCTATGGTGTTTCAACAGGGGTCTGTGTAGAAAAGTGAAGATCTTGTTTGCGTACAATAAGAGAGAGTTTTTTTTTTTTTTTGTGTAGTCAGGTAGACTTGGAAATTCAGGAAGGGGTCAAGCCAAACCTCTAGGTATTTGAATGAAGTGACATGTTCAATAGTGTTATTTAGATGATTGACATTTTTTAGAAGCCTGGAGATAGACATGAGCTTTTGCCTAGTGCCAGAAACATTGTTTTTGTTTTACAGCAGTAATTGTTTATCACTGACCCATTGAATAACTGCATGAAAATCAACTTGAACTTTGAGTTCAGGAGAAGAGACAGAATGGCTATAGTGGAATAGGATCATGTCATTGCCATAACACAGGAGAGGAAGAGCTAATCTTCTCTAGATTAATCTATCATGTTTTTACTTCTATTTCTGTTTTTATTTTTTTGGGACATGCTTTGTATTTCAACCAGGCTGATCCTGAAAATGGAAAATACTGATCAGTCCACTACCCCAGTAAACAAATATAAATAAATAAATAAATACTGATCAGTGCACTACCCCGATAAAAACATAAATAAATAAATAAATACTGATCAGTGCACTACCCGGTAAACAAATATAAATAAATAAATACTGATCAGTGCTCTACCCCAGTAAACAAATATAAATAAATAAATGCCGATCAGTGCACTACCTCGATAAACAAATATAAATAAATAAATAAATGCTGATCCAAGATGCCATCCTGCACCTGTCATACACTACATATCCTGTACTCGTACCACTCTGTTGTACTCTCACCATTACTTACTTCGCCCACAACTACTTCTCAACTCCTCTCAGGGCACCTTTCTAGGCACCCTGTCATATGCTTTCTCCAAGTCTACAAAGACACACAGGTACTCTCTTCTGACCTCTCATCAACACTCATCAACAAAACACTATTGCATCATTGCATGCTTAGTGCTCTTTCCTGGCATGAACTGATATCACTGATCATCATCATCACCTCCTTCCCTTAACAACCTCCACTACACTTTTTCCCATAACTTCTGTGACTAATCAGTTCAGTTTTCCCTCTGTTAGTTATGCAGCTCTGCACATCACCCTTATTCTTAAGAATCACTTCCACACTTTTTCTCTCCCTCCTCAGGCATCCCTCTGACTTTCAAAAATTTCTTTAAACAAAAATTAGTTAGAAATTCTCCTAAGCACCCTCCATGCCTCCATGTATATCATCTCTGGCCACATAGCCGCCAACAGCTTTCCATTCTCATCCTTCTAGCTGCTTACTTCCTCCTTGCTAATCTGTTTCACTTCCTGATTCACTATCCCCACATCATCCAACCTTCTCTCTCTCTCAGTAGTAGTAGTAGTGCACTACCTCGATAAACAAATATAAATAAATAAATAAATACTGATCAGTGCTCTATCCCAGTAAACAAATGTAAATAAATAAATAAATGCTGATCAGTGCACTACCTGGTAAACAAATATAAATAAATAAATACTGATCAGTGCTCTACCTCAGTAAACAAATATAAATAAATAAATACTGATCAGTGCTCTACCCCAGTAAACAAATATAAATAAATAAATACTGATCAGTGCACTACCCCAGTAAACAAATATAAATAAATAAATAAATACTGATCAGTGCTCTACCCCAGTAAACAAATATAAATATATAAACAAATAAATACTGATCAGTGCACTACCTGGTAAACAAATATAAATAAATAAATACTGATCAATGCTGTACCGCAGTAAACAAATATAATTATACTATGACCCCCCCATTAATATTCCAAAATGTGCACGCTGTAAATCGACTTATACTAATGGAAAAAGGTCTGATCGCCCGGACTTTTTTCATTAGTATAAGTCTTTTTTAAAACACTGTCTCACTGTGTTAAAGGAGTTTAACATAATGAGACAGGTTTAAAAAAAGCAACGGAGATCTCCGTTGCTTTTTTTAAAGCTGTCTCGCTACATTAAAACTCCTTTAACGTAGCGAGACAGTGTGTAAAAAGCAACGGAGATCTTGCTTTCTCCGTTGCTTTTTTTTTTAAACCTGTCTCGCTATGTTAAATGGGTTTAACATAGTGAGACACTTTAAAATAAGCAACGGAGATCTCCGTTGCTTATTTTAAAGCTGTCTTGCTATGTTAAACCCATTTAACATAGCGAAACAGTAAAAAGCAATGGAGATCTTGCTTTCTCCGTTGCTTTTGGCCACAGCTCTGATGTACTGCGTAGGCATGCGCAGTACATCAGAACTGCTGCGGATACCAGACAGCTGCAGAAGGGCAGCAAGGAGGCATTATACAATGCCATTATTTAAGAAAAGTAATTATTTTTTTTCTTAAATAATGTCATTGTATAATAGCAATAACCCACTTCTAGGTGTGGGTAATGCTGGATTTGCCCATGGTCGGCTTTGTTTGGCCACTCGGGCTTTGCCCTCGTGACCAAACCACGCCAACCATGGGTAAATCCAGCATTACCCACACCCAGGCGTGGGTTATTGCTATAATAAATAAATACTGATCAGTGCTCTACCCCAGTAAACAAATATAAATAAATAAATATTGATCAGTGCTCTACCCCAGTAAACAAATATAAATATATAAATAAATAAATACTGATCAGTGCACTACCTGGTAAACAAATATAAATAAATAAATGCTGATCTGTGCACTACCCTGATAAACAAATATAAATAAAGAGAGCACGTTATATTTTCTTAATAGTTAGACTTTGGCTGAAGCCTCATCAGAACTGGTGGATTACTTTAAATACTTTAAGGTAGTATAAAAGAGCAGAATAAGCCACTAAACTGATACTTGAAGTATCCTGATTACTAACTAATCTGCTTCTATCTGAATACAGTCAATCACCTGCATAGTTATTAACATCTTTCATAGATCTTAAATCTGAATTGTATATTGCACTAGATTTTCTTTCTGCCATATACACTTCCTCAGATTATTACTGCCCTTTTGTTACTGTCTATGTGGAGTAAGCAAGTCCATCTCATTTTAAACGTTGTATCCAGAATATATTCTGTACATTGTTATGGAATTATTCACGTTTAATTACTTATACTTTTTTGGCTACTTAATAACTGTTAAGCAGTTGTGATTTCAATAAAACTGAGAATCTTTTTTAATGTTAACCTGATCAACATTCAAGGTCAAAATCATTTGTTCAACAGTATCTGCATCTGTTTGCCAAGAAATGGAGTAAACCAAAAACAAGATAGCCAGCACCAAGGCGTAAAAAGTTTTATTATAAAGTTATCACAGGCAGACTGGTTTCGGCATAAGTTTTAAGCCTTCCTCGGTGTAACCATAGGGAAAAAAAATAAAGAAATGGAGTAAAAGTAACATTTAAATGAGACCCTCTTCATGTCTTTTTTTAACAGATTTCCACATGCATTACTGCATTGTTTTATTTCATTTTAAAGAGGCTTTTATTTTTTTTTAAATAAAACTCATTCTTTTTTGCTTTTCAAATATTTATAAGTATCTATGCATACTATATATATATATATATATATATATATATATATATATATATATATATATATGGATCTACTTTACATGACTAAAAACTCAAAATACTGAATTTCATTTGACTGTGACCACAATACCTACTTTTCAAAATACTGAAAAGTCATTTGACTGAATATTATTATACTGAAAGCTTACAATTCTGAATTTCAAAATACTTCATCTTTACCTTTACCTCTTCCTTTACCTCAAGAGGCAGTTTCCCATGGGGAAGGGCATAGCAGACTGTAGGCATATTTTCATGAATTTGCTTTTTTTTAATTAGCCAGGCCTTAACCCTTTGTAAACAACACATTTGTGTATTTTAATAGAGGTGTCTTAGTGAAGTTGCTTCCTGATATCAATGGCATTTAACATAATTTCTTATATCGGCTTGCTGTTATTCATAAAATGGAATTAGTACAGATATGTTCATTCTATAACTTGTTGCTGTTTCCTTTCTCACTAATTCTGTGACTTGACATACTTCATATGAACGATCTCCTGTTATGAAATTAAAGTTTCTTTATCTGGCATTTTGTCTTATGTATGCATAGTGACTTCTCATTTCTGCTACTACATTTAAATATCCTTGCATAGTAGTTTAGCTCTTCAACACTCTAGATACATTTTCTTTTTGCTGGGCATAATCTATTGCATGCCCATTGTCTTCACAGTGCCTGGCCATTGACATGTTAGACCTTTCTAATCTGCTGCACTCATAAATCGTTTTGATTCATTTTCTTTTGTCTCTTTAATCTTCTGATTATATTGGGGTTTTTTTGTGTTTTTTTTTTTTGTTTGTTTGGTTTTTTTTGCACTGAGTACTTTAATGCCAGTTGTTTTATGTGCTTCTGATTTATATATTGTATTTCAGACATTTTAGTGACATTACTCTCTAAGGTTATATCATGTCCTAGATAGACTTTCTTTCAAGTCATCCTGAGTTGTATGACTGCATTATCTGGGCTTTTACTTCCTTTTTTATGTTAGATCATTTGCATTTTCTTGCTGTGGTTCTGAACCTGATAATAAACATATTATATCTCAATCCTTTTGTACAGCACTGCTGAATGTATGTATTTCAGGTGTTATTTGTCATCTGAATTTGACATAATGTCACATATTATTTAAACCATATTTTCTTCAGTATGTCATTGAGGTTTGCGTCAGTGTTTACATATAAGGCACTGATATAACTGTCACTTCCTGCCACTGGTCTTTTCCACTCTTCACAATCAGTGTTAAATACTTGTAAGGTAGGCATATCCAAATACATTTTATGCGTTTTTATTTACTGTTGTTAGATGCCACTGTCTATACTCAGTGAGGGCTCAAATCCAAATACGCTATCTATCCATTTATTGTTTGTGTCTTTTCTTGTGTTCTTTTTAACTGTAATAAAAACTCAGTCCCCTTTGGGAAAAATGCATTTCCCACTAATTATCACATTGATGGGAGCCCACTGAACACTGAAGGCATTATAAGAGATCTGGGGACACAGGTTAACAGAAACCTCTCCTTCGACCACCACATTGCCATTGTGGTCAGAAAGTCCTTCTATGTGGCACATTTCATTACCAAGGGTTTTGCATCCAAGAAGAAAGAGGTCATAATTTCTCTCTACTCTTCCCTCATTAGACCAATTGTAGAGTATAATTCCCCAGTTGGCATGTACCTCACTAGACACCTGCAACAGCTGGAGAGGCCACAAACATTCCTCACAAAGAGGATCCTAGGCCTTAAACACATGTCCTACATGGACAGACTCAAAAAACTCCAGCTATTCCCTGTCTCATATCATCTACTAAGAGGTGATCTCTGCTTGACTTGCAAAGCCATGTCTGACCCAGATCTGTTAGAAATGCTACATCTAAAGAAATCCCAATCCCTCCTCACCACACTCTCCAGAGAACTCAACCTCATTACCACAATCAACAGAACATGCTGGAGGGACAGGTTCATAACCCAGAGACTGCCTATGCTCTGGAATAGACATCACATACATGTAAAGCAGAGCACCCCAGTGGCCCTCTTCAAGAGAAATCTTGATGAGTGAATTGGAAATAGAAAGTTCAACCCAGGGATCAATCCAGTGGCTCTATCTGATCGAGGCACTGGGAACTAATGTCGGGCAGCACAATGCCAGAGCACTTCTATGGGCTGGACTCGTAAATGATCCAGGGCCATTAGCCTAGTACACACCTATGAACCTAAGCTGTTTTAGTGGAGTTCTTCTACTTGGATTTAAGTTCTAGTGGTGTTGTCTTCAGGAAAATACAATTTACATTTCAAAATAAAAACTCATTTTTTTATTTTGTAAAACTTCTATCTCATTGTGATTGTTTTACTATGAGTGAATATGCAGCAACATACTATTCTTAAAGTTTTGTTTTTTTAAGGTGAATCACAAAACTCTTTATACATAACTGGAAAACTTGGCATATGCTTATGGTTCAGATATTATTTTAAAAGTCAGGCATTTTATAAATAGCAATTAAGGACCTATGCATGTCAAAATAGAAACCCCATTAATTAAGCATTACATGCTGAAAGAACACAACAACACAAGTCAAAAAAGTCACACAATGCAACACATAAGAAACAGAAAAAGTATACTACAGGAAGAAACATAAATCAAGTACTTCTGGAAGCCCCAAAGCAACTTCCACTTGAGGAACTGGACACTACATCTCCTGATGCATAGATATAGCAACTCTGACACTACTCAAACTCAGAGAATATGAAGCCATCAAAACTAACTGGACTGTACCATTTAGTCTCTCTTTGCACAGTCACCAAAAGCCTTACTGTCTTTGCCAAATGAAAGTCCAAATTTGAAAAATGTGACTTTCAATAAGTGGGTCTTGATTGGTGGGCTGACAATGATTGCTCCTACAATATGGCATCCTGGAGTCCTAAACAGTATACAGAGGGATATGGATGGCATTGAGGAACATTATTTTATTTTGCTTTATTTAAACAGGCACATAACTCTGCAACTGGCAACACAGGGAAAAATCCAAACATGGACTATTTTCTTTTAAAAATAATTATAAACAGCACATAATACAAAAGGAAATCAATCAGCACAAAAATGAACAAAAATGTAGCTCATAGAGCATCTGTTTTCAGATGTACTTCACACTGTCAAATAGTTTATCAACAAAGAGAGAAAGGTTTGGGAAAGTTGTCAAAAGCACTCTTTTTCAAGTGCTGGATATCACAAATGGAGGAAGAACAAGTGTACAGTTTTAAGGTATGTTTGAGCTTAAGTTTTTAATATGAAAACTGTTTGATATACCCAACATTTTGGCATCAGGATGGGAGTGTCTAAGAGAGTATTTGTGGGTAAGTCTGACAGTAACGGCTATGGATGGGGATACATTTGTTGTTGTATGTATGTGTTTTTTTTTATCTGTGATGTACATCTGATTCTCCCCCTCCCAAACCTCCTTAATAATGTTTTCTTTCAAAAGTAACTTAGTCCTTCAAAATATGCCTGATCCTTAATCAGGTGTCACATCCAATGCCTACCACTCAGAATACTGTAACTCAATCTGCATCAGAAATGACTTCCAAAAGCAGCAGTAAGTCTTCCTTTGAGAAGCAATTGCATTGTGACGCTTGATCTTGGTGAACGTAGCATTCCGACATCTAGTAAGCCATGAAAACACAAGCAGTACTGCTCAGTAGACAAGTCTTCTTACTTTATTGTCGATTACTAACTTTAAGCGCTTTTCATTTGCACCAAAGCAAACTTTTTCAGAAGTGAAACAAGAACAATTCTTGTGACGTTTATATGTAACAGTGGAAGTGATGTATTAGAGTGTAAACCACTATACAGATAAAACCCCAAAAAACTGCTTAAACAATATAAAAATATAAAAATATATATTTAGAACTTATATATCATTTAAACTTAAAACCTTAAAAACATATACATGTAAACTGTAAAATGTTGTGTTGACTGTTCTTAACTTTTAAACGGCTCGAATAAGCTACTGTTAAAACAATATTGTTAATGCTCTTCGTTTAATATGGCAGTGTTAGTCAAATTTGACAACATATCAGAGGGTAAAAAGTCAAATATGGGAAAAAATATGGGATAAATATATATATAAAATACACTAATTTTATATAATATGGTAGTACCTTCTACTAACCCACATAATTAATTTTGGGGTAATAAATCAACCCTCACTTTCATCATCTCCCCAAAATTCTTGCATTTCAGAATGCAACTAATTGAGCAAGTATCGTAAAGGCCCAGAAATGTATATGCATTTAATCTAATTTGCCAGGCAAGTTCAAGTTCTTCTAACTGAAGGGGAACTGGACCACCCCGTAATGGTTGAGATACTTGGTCGATTGCCATATATTTAAATTTGTGATCTTGGCATGAGTGGATGTGCTTGGCTAAAGCATTTTCTTAACCTTAGAAATTGCATACTGATGTTCATAAACCCTATCATGGAGCCTTCACTCTGTTTTGCCGATATAGTATGCTGGGCAAAATTGACATCTAGCCAAATACACCACATTCTTGAATTGACAGTTGAATTTAGATTTCACTCTATACTGGTATTGATTTATTGTGAAAGAATTTGTAACATCCATATGTCAACAGAAGTTACAGCACTCGCATTTAAACATACCTGTGATTTTTGGGGTAACTATGTTGTTGCTCCTATAAGTTTTTGAGGTGTTTCCCTCTCCTGTAAGTTATATGTGGGAATTCACCTAACTTCTCTATCAACAATGGGGTGACTCTAAACAGATTTCAGTTCTTCCTTAAAATCTCAATCAACAAATTACTGTCTAAGCAGTAGGTTGTGATTAAGTTCAACCGGGGCTCTGTCTTATTGAAATCTATACCTTCAGTTCCCTGTTGGGTTTGTATATGAACCAGAAGTGGGGTGTTGATAATAGGAGTTAGGTTTAAGTCGTGTTTTCTGACACTTAAAATAAGGTTATAAACCCTCTCAAGTCTCTTATTGCCAAATTCTTCTATTAAGTTGTCCAGTAGATTCTCTGGGTAACATCGGCTTAGAAACATTGTCTTAAGGAGATGACATTCGTCTAGGAAATCATCCTGTTGGGTAACGATACGTGCAGTCCTTACCTATTGGCCCTTAATTACAGAGCATTTTTGTCGATACGGGTGACAACTTGAGAAATGTAGGAAGTCATTAGAGTAAGTGTTTTTTCTATATATTTGGCTACAAGACAATCTAGGGCCCTGTTTTTCAATAACCAAACATCTAAATAAGCTATTGCTTCAGTGTCAAATGAAGATGTAAACTGAAGGAAGTTAGTTGTTTGATTAAAGTGATCAACAATTCCTTTACTGGCCTGGAAGTCACCTTTCAACAAGATGAAAATACCATCCAAAAAGCGGGTATAATATACGATAGAGTTAGTCAAACTCTTATTCTTGAAGACAAACTCTGTCTCCCAGTAGGCCATGACAAGATTAGCTATACTGGCCCCGCATGGGGAACCCATGGCTACCCTGATCTTTTGCAGGTTAAAATCTTTGCCAAACCCCTTTGGCACCCCACCTAAGTACCATGTTCAATCATAGCCTCACCTCAGGCTTTGTGCCTACTGAATGGTGCACAGCAATGGTTATCCCACTCCACAAGGGGGCAGCCACCATGGACCCCAGGAACTGCCGCCCCATTGGCCTGACGAGCCTGGTCTGCAAGGCCATGGAACGTATCATCATGGAACTTATAAATAAAGATATTGGTAATCTCCAAACTCTGGATCCCACCCAGTTCGGGTTTGTAAAAGGCAAATCATGTCTCCTAAACCTGATAGACTTCTTTGAAGCAGTCACCAAAGCCGTAGACAAGGGTAAGGCGGTTCACACCACCTATCTACATCTTGCCAAGGCTTTTGACACCATCCCCCACTCTGGAATTATAGATAAACTCACTAAACTAGGTATAAATCCCTATGTCACAAGATAGGTTGCCAACTGGCTCACTGACAGAACCCCCACTGTGAAAGTAGCAGACTCCAAATCCAACTTCAGACCAGTGACAAGTGGAGTTCCACAGGGTTCAGTCCTCGTTCCTCTCCTGTTTGGTATCTACTTCTCTGAAGTACAGGCTAACACAGAAGGTCTTTGGCTAATGATGTTCACAGATGACTGCAAACTAGGAACCATAATCGAAACTCCTAACGATGTGGACATCCTACAAAAGGGCCTCACTGAGACAGATGCCTTGTGTCAAAGCCATGGCCTCAAGCTCAATGCCAAAAAGTGCATTGTCATCCCCGTTTGGTAAAAACTCTGTACCCATGAACTACAACATAGGCGGTAGTATACTTAACATTGAAAGTGTGATAAGAGACCTTGGGACACAGGTGGACAGTAGTCTCTCCTTTGATAATCACATCGCCACAGTAGTCAGGAAATCCTTCTACATGGCACACCTCATCACAAAAAGTTTCTCATTCAGAAAAAAAGAGGTCATTGTTCCCCTCTACTCATCACTCATTAGACCCATTATAGAGTACAATGCCCCTTTTGGTATGTACCTCACAAGACATCTACAACAACTGGAAAGGCCACAGAAATACCTCACAAAGAAGATTACCAGCCTTAAACAGATGCCCTGTGCAGACGTCTCAAAAAACTCCAGCTTTATTCCGTCGCATATCGACTACTCAGAGGTGTTCTCTGCCTAATATACAAAGCTATGTCAAACCCAGAGCTGTTGGACATGCTCCACTTAAAGAAATCCCAATCCCTCCAAGCTACATGCTCTAGGGACCTAAACCTTGTCACCACATTAAACAGAACATGCCAGAGGGATAGATTCCTGTCCCAGAGACTTCCCATACTCTGGAATAAACTACCTATCTATATCAAACAAAGCTCCTCATTAGCACTCTTCAAGAAAAATCTTGATGATTGGATGGGAAATAGGAAATTCACCCCGGGGATCACCTCTGCTTGACAGGGGCACAGGAAAATAATTTTCTTGGGTGGCAAAAGCCAGAGTACCTTTTTGGCTGGGCTTGTATAGGCCCCAGGGCCAATAGCCTAGTACCTACCTATGAACCTATGAAGCTAAACATGAAGAAATTGTTGGTCAATACCAAGTCCAACAGTTCTGTGACCAAGCTAATTTCCATATTACATGCCCCTTTCCTTTTTAATAGTAAGGTAATCCATTCTATACCCAAAGTGTTTGGTATGTAGGTGTAGAGGTCCTTAACATCTACTGTAAGGAAGTTGTACTCATCCTTGTACTTTAGTTTTCCTAACTCCTCTAAAAATGACCACTGCCATATTAAACGAAGAGCATTAACAATATTGTTTTAACAGTAGCTTATACAAGCAGTTTAAAAGTTAAGAACAGTCATCACAACATTTCACAGTTTACATGTATATGTTTTTAAGGTTTTAAGTTTATATGATATATAAGTTCTAAATGTATATTTTTATATTTTTATTGTTTAAGCAGTTTTTGAGGGTTTTATCTGTATAGTGGTTTACACTCTAATATGTCACCTCCACTGTTACATATAAATGTCACGAAAATTGTTCTCATTTCACTTCTGAAGAAATTTGCTTTGGTGCAAACGAAAAGCACTTAAAGCTAGCAAGTAAGAAGACTTGTCTACTGAGCAGTACTGCTTATGTTTTCTTAGTTCAATTTGTTTTTGTGAAGATATCTAGTATGCTATCCTTGAATCCGACTTTTTAACCTGAAAACCATTGCTGACTGTATTTTTCTAAATCCCAAATTTGCCTGGACCACTCCTGTGGCCTTAGCAAATCATTATTACAGAATGTTACAATAACACTTCCCATATCAAGAAGACAATACAGATCCTCTAAACAATACCTGATACAAGGTAAGTCCAACATGCAAGTACATAACAAGGGAACAGGTTTCCTCTGTATTAAGAAATCTCTCTCTCTTCCTCTCTCTCTCTCTCTCTCTCTCCCTAAACGAAAAAGCTACCTCTAGCACTACAAAATTCAAAAAAACCCTTAAAACATACTTCACCAAAACCTGGATATGCTCTTGTACTAACCCTGGCTACGAATAACATCTTTAGTTTCACACCTTCCCATGAATTGTAACATATCTTGATGGCATGTTGTAGAATCTCAGAACTTACACTTTGTCTATTCATGTATAAAAATCAGTTTAGAATACTTGAAACTATATGTATTTTAAATTCATTATCTGTGCAAATATGATGTACTTTATGATAAAACAGCTGGACTGTTCATTCTACACCCTGTGTTCAGTCAATCAAATCATTATCCTTTATGTATTTGTATAATTATTTTTTACTACCATTGTATTCTTTTTTTTATGTATTACTGTGGATCTTTTCTCCCTGGGCCTCCACTGAAAAAGGACAAAATTGCCCAGTTGAACTTTCCCGATAAACAAATGTAAAATACATAAATAATAAATCTAGATTCTTTGTGACATTCCAAACTCTCCATCAGTTATTTTTGTGAAAACTTTCCTTCTGCCCTTCTCAATTTACTTAACAATTATATTACAGAGAAACTACTAATAAAAGAAAAATATCAATAAATTATTAATCCCTCTATGTAACTAATTTTCTAGGGCCTCTTTCATTAATATATTATGTGCATGTTATTTTATCAATTAGAATTTATGTACATTAACCAGACTACAGTTTTAGTTTATTGTATTTCTGCTCATAATAGACTGCATCATCTTCTAATTTATCTTAATTATTAAACCTGTAATATTTTAATGTGTTCCATGCAATTAAGGCAAAGCGAGTTGTTCAAAATTCCTTTGACATTAATTCAACTGCATCAATGGATGTTATAGATGAAATAACTTTGTTTTATGTTTGTCTCTTTGGCTGTATCATATGATAGGAATCTTTTCTTCATGTGTATCCTCTGAAAATGGATACTGTCCAGTTGAGCTAACTGAGGGAATGAAATCTAAATGAATGAAATAAAATAATAAAAATAACAGGCTATTAAGGTATGTATATGCAAAAGTACTTAATGCATGTTTAAAAGGTATGGCAACACAAAGTGTTCATATAGAAGCATGCATTATATCCATGAAGAATTAGAGCAAAAATCCAAATCAACAGACAATACACAGGCTATTATTGCAAGACATGAAGATCAAACAGCAGAGTACAGATAAAGACGAACCATGGTACAGGTGTGTTCTTCAGTTACTGCAGCTATTCTTGTATATTCTTGGGAAAGTAATTATTAAATTACAGCATCAGTTCTCAAACAAAAATGAATTCTTTGGGGATAGTATCTATTAATTAAAATGCAAAGAATCTTCTTTGGAATCCTACATTTCTTTGCAGATTAGAGATGAAAAAGGCAGTGGATACATATGAAATAAATACTATTACACTGTATAATTAGAGACACTTTTTAATAAGAGGTCAAAGATGCAAGCAGTGCTTTAATAAATGCATGAAAAAAAAACATATCTTATGACTGCACACCTTTGTGCATAAGGCTATCACATATTTATGCCTTTTATCTTTATCAATACACAGGCAAATTAAAAAGTTTTTCCTCTTGGTATATGATAAGGATCAGTAGAGACCAAAGTGACATTACTACATGCAAATTAACACTCTGCTCCTTCTATCTTTCTCAAAGACGTGCATAATTTAACATAAAGTGCTAAATAAGAAAGCTGTCTTTATTTATTTCCTTGTTTATTTTAGCTTCACTGTGTGTCTCCACTGTGTGAGAAGCTGTAAATAAATTGTTCACTCATGTTAAACTGAAACAACTGATTGCCTGAAAATGCATTGCACTGTTTTGGGGTGTTTTTCACCTTCTTTTATGTAATGCAACCATGGAATTAACATATAAAGTTTGGAGTTGTGCCAACCTGCCCCTCCACCCATTTTGGGTGCAGTGAAGCTCCCTCCCTTGCAAAAACATTTATTTTAAGCTAATGGACAACTTTTGAGTATCACAAATGAGAAGTTAAGATAACAAGATATCACGTTACAGTCTCACATGGCAGAACCTTAATTAACCTTCTATCATTTGAGTAACCATTTACTTAATATAGTAATTTTTGTTAGATGATTTTTGATATAAACCTTTGACCCCAGTCAATCAAAAGAGTTGAGCTAAGGCATTGTTTTCTATAAATGTTTTTTTTTTTTTTGTATGAATTGTACTTTGATATAATGCAGTGAATGCTGTATTTATGAATACGTCTGCATGTAATCTGTAATATCATGTGCAGAAAAAAGAAAAATACAGCTATATATTCTTTGTTATGAATATAGCATGGTAGTCATTTGCTATTTCCATTTAACTGTAAATAAACTGTATTATTTTGGTGACAATAACCTTCAATAAAGGGAGAAGTTCTTTCTGAGAATGAATTGGATTTTACATGCTCATGAACCCCAAAAGATATGTAAATGCAATTAAATAGAGAAAATTAAAGTAAAGCATTACAGTATATTACTGACATGTGGTGGTGCTGCGGTAGCATTGTCGCCTCACAGTAAGATGCTGTCCGGTTCGATTCTCAGCTAGAGCGTCTTCTGCATGGAGATATGCATGAATGGGCATACCTTCATTGAAGGTTGTGTGTCAGGGCTGGTAACTCAGCACGTAAAAATCAACTACCAATCATTAGTGGACCGGAGTTCCACTGTGGCGACCCCTAACCGGGAAAAGCCGAAAGACACAAAC
>NC_056746.1:161607652-161615152 GCF_019279795.1 Protopterus annectens | reverse complement strand
ATTTTGGTCTTCTGATTCAGCACTGCACTTCAAACAACAACAACAGATATATATACTTTTAAATGATATAAATCCATAATTACATGTGCAATCAACATGTTATAATTATTGCCTGATTTCTTGTGGGGAGCTTCATCCCCACACCTATTCACACTCCCTTACTAATTTTCAGGTTACACAAAGTCTACACACCCTAATATTAAATTAAATTTGACTTGACACAGTTCATGTATAATGGAAATTTACAACTTCAGTATTTGATCACAAATTAAGCACAACATAATACTCATTTAAACATACCAGTCATTAATTTGCATTCCTAAAACTGGTGTGAAACAACAAAGAATCCCAGCTTTTTCTCTGTTGTTTTTTATCTGGGATTGCAAGATCCGGTGTTAAATTGTATAGTCCACCAAGATGGTACTCGGTAAGTGGTTTACTTTCTGATCTGTAGTGCTTTGTTGTATGATGCTGAACTACCTGCTTATGCAAGCATAGAAGCTGAAGTAATAACTGATGAACTTGGTATGGGAAATATCTTCTGCAGGACAGTTCCAGAATATTAGGCATCAACCCTTGACAGAATTGTAGGATGGTAATTTAAAACTCATTTTGTCCAGTATAGCTCTTTGAGTATGTAGCTTTAACTCCAAGTAGGTGTGGCTTGAGCCTTAAAAAAAATTAAGTCATCACCTTACAGTTCTAACAAATACTCATAGCCAGAGGTCAAATATCAATTCACCTGTGTTTGCCATCATGTATGCTTCAAGATAAAATATTCTGATACCTTGTATGGAGCATGGTTTTGGAATTATTAATGCTAATATGAACAAGAAATATTTGACACATAGAGGCGCAGTAAGAGGTAACTGCAGAAACACTTGGAGGAGCACTTGGCTGTATTGAGTTAAATAAATGGATAATCCACTCCCAAAAAAGAAGTAGAGAATGGATAAATACCAGAGTCCACCTTGGTTTCCCACAACATTGATGAAGAAATAATAGAGTTGTGGTACACTCTTCTCTGTCTTAATTATTCTAAATGGCAAGTCAGGCTGCTCTGAATATGCTAAAAATATAACTTCATCTCAACAACAGCTGGTTCACTAATAACAAATACTATTAAATGAAGAACTTTCCCTTCTCAGAAGGGGACCATTGCCCCTGCTAAGCTTAGATTATGATGGCTCCAATACTGGACTTCATGATATATAAAGAACTTTCTCTTCTCAGGAGGGGACCATTGCCCCTGCTCATATCTCTCAACTGTCCAGACTTTTGTTGAATGTCCAAATTTTTGCCTTATATGTTTTGTTTGCTCCTCATACAATGTTGGTTTGCTGGCAAATCACTGGCTAATTATTGAGAACTCAATTCAGAAAATAATGACAAACATTTGAGTTTCATACTTCATACCCATTAGAAAATGTATGCTAATGCAAAACCTTTTAATCCATCAACTTATTTACTAAAAAGGCTCACCCAGACTCTGCTACACTTTGCTGTGAGGGGAAAGGTTAGTTTGCTTTTTATTTGTTGTATTTTGTATTACTTTATTGCCTTTTCTATTTTGAATACTGTGATTTGTTTTCTTTACCTTGTGTTTTACTTGTATTCTGCTTTTAACTGCATATTAAAACTTGAAAAGAGACCATAGCTCTGTCTCTTGTGAGTCAGGCAGAAATTAGAACAAGTCAATTAAAGACTCACACATAAAACAGAAGAGGTCAGTTAAGGTTAATCATCTGTGAACTGAGGGGGGGGGGTGGAGCTAGGAACTAAACATTCTATTTAAGGGGTAAAATAAAACATTTCAGAGCTTTACTAGAAAGGCTCACCCAGACTCTGCTATACTTTGCTGTGAGGGAAAGGTTATTTTGCTTTTTATTTGTTGTATTTTGCATTACTTTACTGCCTTTTTCTATTTTGAATACTGTGATTTGTTTTCTTTACCTTGTGTTTGACTTGTAGTCTTAACTGCATATTAAAACTTGAAAAGGGACCACAGCTCTGTCTCTTGTGAGTCAGGCAGAAATTAGAACAGGTCAATTAAAAACTCACACATAAGATAGAAGAGGTCAGTTAAGGTTAATCATCTGTGAAATGAGAGGGCGGAGCTAGGAACTAAACCTTCTATTTAAGGGTAAATAAAACATTTCAGAGCATTACTAGAAAGGCTCACCCAGACTATGCTACACTTTTCTGTGAGGGGAAAGGTTAGTTTGCTTTTTATTTGTTGTCTTTTGTATTACTTTATTGCCTTTTTCTATTTTCAGTACTGTGATTTGTTTTCTTTACCTTGTGTTTTACTTTTATTCTGATTTTAACTGCATATTAAAACTTGAAAAGTGATCACAGCTCTGTCTCTTGTGAGTCAGGCAGAAATACTTTTTCCTACCCTCCCACCCAGTTACTGCTGTGTTCTTAAACACCACTGTCTTTCTAGGTGCCTGGCCCTTATGTTAATTTGATCATATATCTCATTTCCTCTCTGCTTTTACTGTCTTGTGTGAGTAAGCACAAAATTATCATTTTGTGAAATCACTCCCCTTCAACTATTTAAATTTATTGGCCATATGGTTTTCCATAGTACCAGAATATAAAAGTGACCACCCCCTATCAATCTATCTTGCTGTTTTAAAAAATAGTAACTCTCCACTAAAACTTAACCTTTTAGACAGGTAACACTTAAGTTACCTACTTTCACATCTAATTCCTCTAGTGCACACTGCAGTGTTTAGGATAAATGACTTTTTTCATTTTACCTTTAAGCATCTTTTGCAAGACCACCAGTTATTTGAGATCTCACAGTCTGCCTCTCAGTAGTCTTCTTGGGATTAGTGCTTCTGTTTTCTCCTGGTGAGAGAAGGGGTGCAGTTAATAACTGCTTTATAGGTGACGGCTTGGAATCTGTGCTTATATTCTGATCCTGGTGAGAGTAGGATCAGAGTGCATTGATTCCTGACTCTTTCTGGTTGGAGTCCCTGTGACTAGCACTTGCTCTAAAACCTGCTGGAAAGCACTAGATAGCCTTAAACTGATACAAGCACTAAATTTTCCTTATTAATAAGGAGAAATTAATTGTAGGCACTAAAAAGCCTATAATTGCAAAGTACCTTACCAAGGTAAGGGAAAAAAAGCACATAACCAGGCATGTCCAAGGGTCAGCTTCTGGTGAATTCTCCTGACCGTCTGCTGAATCTGGGCATACTGGGGCAATGCAACAATTGCCTCATGTACGCAGACAACCCTCTCCTCCTACAACCCAACACTACAACCTGCGAAAGATGCACTTACATAGCCAAACTGGAAGTAAAGCTCTCTCCAGCCAAGATTGTGCTAGACAATCAAGATGAGAAGGTTAACACCCGCACTACACCTCAAGCAACACATAGCCCTTCAAATCCCTCACCAACAACACCCACACATAGCAACACTAAACATACATATGTGGAGGCCCTTAACATTAACCAGCCCAAGCAACAAGGACCGTCGAAGCTGAAATGCAAACAAACACCAATCACAACCAAAGTGTCACATAGCTCACAACACCAGTGTGCCACCCAGCAACAGCTTCTAAGGCAAGACAATGTACCCAACACTTTAGTCATAGGTGACTCTACAGTCAGGCACACTGATGTCCCACTCACCAGGCTGAAAAAGGATTAAATTACAGTCAGCTGCCTGTCGGGTGCCAGGATCCACCAGATAACGCATGCACTCAAGTCACTCCACAACAAGTACAAATAAGACTCTGTCATTGTCCATGTTGGAGTAAATGACTTGAGATGTACTTCCCTAGACTACATGAAAAGAGACATGGAAGAGCTATCAGATCATGTGACCCAGGCAGCTATGACCCTACCCATGAGTAGAATCTTGCCTTCGCCCAGAATGATACCATAGTATAAGGACAAAATGATTGACTTCAACAATTGGCTAAGCTTCTAGTGTTATTCAAAGGAGATCCAGTATTTGTCTGCCTGGAACAACAATGCTTTGCCAGAGATGGTCTGCACCTGTCGCCCCTGGGATTTAGGTTACTGGCTAAGGCTCTTTCCACCTCTAAAGTGCCTTTTTTAGGCAAGGCTCAAAGGACAAAACCACCACTGTAACAGGTACAAGTATGCAAAATCTGAAGGTAATGCTACACAATGCTAGAAGTCTAAACCTCAAAATGCACTCTCTCGATGCACTCCTAAAAATGGAGAACATTGATATCTGTGCAGTAACTGAGACCTGGTTCAAAGCTCCAGAGAGCACTCCTGCAATACCAGGCTACAACTCTTACCACACTTTTCGGCCACCAAACCATGACCGAAACACTAAAGGTGGAGGAGTGTCCATATT
Source organism: Protopterus annectens (assembly GCF_019279795.1). NCBI lineage: Eukaryota > Metazoa > Chordata > Ceratodontiformes > Protopteridae > Protopterus > Protopterus annectens. The sequence continues at coordinate 161,610,802 of NC_056746.1, read as the reverse complement.
CACCAAGGATATTCACACCTCCAGGCTAATTGCCCAACACAATGCATCCAAAATTCTCCAGTTGCAACTAAAGCTAGGTAAGACTGCAATCCAAATTGTAGCTTGCTACAGATCCCCCAAAATGCCCCAAGATTTGCACTACACCTTTCTAAACATACTGGAAAATATTAAGATACAACCAAACGGCCTAATACTGGGTGACTTCAACAACCCTGCCATTAACTCTGAAAACTACTCATGTACCAATACCTTTGCCCAATGGTTCTTGGAATTCATAAATTCCAATGCACTGGATCAACTAATCCATAGTCCCACCAGGGGCTCTAATATCCTGGACCTGGTCATTACCAACATGGGAAATCGATGCTCCACACCAGTGGTCACCCCCTCGTTGGTTAGATCTGACCGTAAACTAATCATCTTTGACATCCACATCCCACCTTCACTCCCCAGTAAGGAAACATCCATAAAAAACTTCTCTAAGGCCAACTTCATGGTACTCAAGTCAGAAGTGATAAACTTCATGACACCCATGCAGATGGGAACTGAAAGTTCGACTGCCGAATCCTAGACTAAAGCACTGTACAAGCACATCCACTCATGCATGAATTGTGCCATCCCAAATAGAACCAAGATGCTCTCCTCTAAAAAAAGGAAGCCAATCTAGTGGTCCCCTGTCATAAAAAAACTATACAACAGAAGGAAGAAACTGTTACGGAAAAGAGGAAAATACCAGGATGCAAAAACCTCCCTTTCCAGCCTCAGTAAGAAGCTGAGATCCCTCATAAAATCCTCCATTGCTAGTTATGCAAAATAAAAAATTTCCAAAGACACCAAAGACATCCACAAGACATTCTATAGCTATATCAAGAATCTAAATGGCAATGCTCAAATCTGCTCTGAGCTACAACAGAATGGCATTAAATATACTGATCCCAAGGACATTGCCAATATCCTGGTAGATCGATTCAGTGCCAACTTCACCCCCTCTCACACCCTAAAGGGCCCATCTCAATACTGAAAAATTGCCAAATTCCAGTAATCATGGCCAAACAGGTAAAAACCGCACTTTCCAAAGGTAAGAATACAGCATCCATGGGACCAGACGACATCCCAGGCTGTGTACTGCATGAACTACAAAATGAACTGGCACCTCAACTAAGTGTCACGTTTAATCATAGTCTCACCTCAGGCTTCGTGCCCCCTGAGTGGCACTCAGCTACAATTATCCCACTCCACAAGGGGAGATCCACCTTGGATCCTGGGAACTACCATCCCATCAGTCTTATGAGCCTGATCTGCAAGGCTGTGGAATGTATTATCATGGAACTTATAAACAAAGACATTAGTAACCTTCAAATACTGGATCCCACCCAGTTTGGGTTTGTGAAGGGCCGATCGTGTAACCTGATCCTGACTGACTTCTTCGAATCAGTCTCCAGAGCTGTGGACAAGGATAAGGCGGTCCACACAGCTCTGGACCTCGCCAAGGCCTTTGACACCATCCCCCACTCTGGAATCATAGATAAACTTACTAAGCTAGGCATAAATCCCTACATCACTTGATGGGTTGCCAAGTAGCTTACTGATAGAATCCACACTGTAAAAGTAGCTAACTCCAAATCCAGCTCCAGACAAGTGACAAGTGGAGTACTTCAGGGTTCAGTCCTGGGACCGCTCTTGTTTGGCATCTACTTCTCTGAAGTACAGGCCAACACTAAGGTACCCTGGCTAACAAAGTTTGCAGATGACTGCAAACTGGGAGCCATTATTGAATCTCCATATGATGTGGATATTCTACAAAAGGGCCTTACAGAAACAAATGCTTGGTGCCAGAGCCATGGGCTCAAGCTCAATGCTAAGAAGTGTACAATTATCCCTTTGGGAAAAAGCATATACCCATGAATTCCCACATAGGTGACAGTACACTAAACACCGAAAGTATGATAAGAGACTTAGGAACACAGGTGGACAGTGGTCTCACCTTCGATAACCACATCGCCACAAAAGTCAGGAAATCCTTCTATGTGGCACACCTCATCACTAAGGGCTTTTCATCCAGAAAAAAGGAGGTCATTATCCCATTGTACTCATCCATCATTAGACCCATCTTAGAGTACAATGCCCCATTTGGTATGTACTTCACAAGACATCTGCAACCACTGGAAAGCCACAGAAACACCTCACTAAAAGAATCACAGGCCTAAAGCAGATTCCCTATGCTGACCGACTAAAAAAATTCTAGCTATACTGTGTTGCATATTGTCTACTCAGAGGCAATCTCTGCTTAACATACAAGGCCATGTGAATTCCACAGCTGTTGGACAAGCTACACTTAAAGAAATCCCAATCCATCAGAGCCACATGCTCCTGGGACCTAACCCTTGTCATCACAATGAACAAAATATGCTAGAGGGATAGGTTCCTGACCCAGAGACTCCCCATACTCTGGAATAGACTGCCCACATATGTCAAGCAGAGTGCCTCCTTGGTCCTCTTCAAAAGAAACCTTGATGACTAGATGGGAGATAGAAAATTTACCCCAGGGACCACATCAGTCGCCCTGCTAGAAGGGGTCCAGGGAAGTAAATATTGTGGGAAGAAATAGCCAGGGAATTGTTATGGCTAGGCTTGTATTGTGCAGGCCCTAGGGCCAATAGCCTAGTACCAACTAGGTTTTTAAGAACAATATTTAAAATTGTTCCTATTTTTAGGTCTTTGTTCCCCAATTTTTTATGACTTTGTCCAGATTTCTTGCTCTAAGAGGTTGAGAGAGGTATGCCCTTGCTAAGCCTACATCATGATGGCTCCAATACTGGACTTCATGGTATATCAAGAACTTTCCCTTTTCGGGAGGGCACCACTGCCCTGTGAAGCCTACACCATGATGACTCCAATTCTGTTGTGCCACAAAAATAAATTAAAAAATGATCGTTCATTTGTCCAGTTAAACAAAGATCTAGGGAAAGGAAGGTGTGGTGGGTGCTGGAGAAACATTTTCACTATAATTTCAGACTTTGGTTGGTTGTTTTTCAATAGCTTTCAGTGGACATCTCCAATTCTGATATACTTTGGTCACTAGATTATGGAATACATACAAATATTTCAACCACAGGTATTAATGCCCTTCTAGCTTGCCAATATACCAAA